>NC_063192.1:30137113-30139613 GCF_017589495.1 Alosa alosa | reverse complement strand
AATCAAGCATTCCCCTCAGTGCAACAGCCTCCGAGCACACATTCAAAACACCTCTATGATCCTCAATTAAATTCTGAATTATAACGAGAAATTAATAGAACTTAATGACCTGACAAGAAGTGTTATATTGAATTGGATGTTATTCATCAGACACAAATGAGAAAATGTCCAATTAGGTGTGTGGGGAGGCGGATTGTGAAGTTGAAATTGGAAGAATGGATGCTGATGATTAATCCTTCTGTTTGGGTGTCTTTACAACAGTTCTGGGAATAAACTCAGGTTTTTAAGGAGTGAACTAACATCCGGCCATTATTCATGAACCCCTCACATTAACACGCTTGTCTGTAAGAATTAGTGCACTATCCATGCAATGCAAGCATGATAAGAGGCTGGTTAAACAGCGGAGATGAACGATGGTCATATTTATGGATAACTATCCATTGCGCATATTCATTTAATGCAATTTTATATAGTATAATGCATATATATATATATATATATATATATGCAAACATTGATTTAATGCAAACATATAAAGTGTAAATAAATGAGTGAATCCATTTATGAGGCCCAACCATGTAAAGGACAGTAGTCTTAAAGCAATGGCAAATATAGGCTTAGTCCAAAGCTTTTTGCTCTGAGATATGTTAGCTTGTGATGATGTGCAGCCTTTCTTTACGCTGCGCTAGGGGACCAGGATAGAGGCAGCCATGTGTGAGAACAAAGTGTCATGGTCAAGCAGCCACCCAGGGAGAGGCCGGGGGGCCAGAATGCGGAAATACCCTGACCTTTGTGCCTGTGTGGGGTAACTGGCAGTCACAGTGGTGGGCGGCTGAAAGAGAGGGATGGGGGGAGGGGGCGTCAGGGAAGGGGAGGGTTAGGAGTACCGCACTGGTCTGACAAGCATTTCTCAGTGTTGGGTTTTACACATGACTCATAGTCGCAGACTGTAAAAATATCTGGTGTAAAATAAACATCCCAACTTTTTCACATCTGGTACTCCAGGTTTTAGTGTGTATCTGTTTTTGGAAACCTCATACATGCAATCGACCCATGTGTTTGCACTGATTGATTGGCGCTCCGTTTTTGCAATAAAAAAAGCAGCTGTAATTGCCTTGGCATATAACCCCACAACTTCTCGTGGTATGAGACACCTGATGTAATGGCTTGCCTGCATCTCCAGTTCCCTCCCCTCTCTCCATCCCGTTGCCTTTGTTTGTCTTTCCTTTTCCTCTTGGGCTCGTAGTTTCCTGTAGGGCTGGGCTGCCTCATGTGAGCCATGTCTTCCAGACAGCTGTGAAAGAGAAGGTCGCTTTCTCTTTCTCCACCTCTCTGCTCTTTCTCTCTTTCTCTTTCTCTACCTCTCTGCTCTTTCTCTCCTTTCTCTCTTTCTCTCTTTCTTTCTCTACCTCTCTGCTCTTTCTCTCTATTTCTGCACCTCTCTCTTAGATTGAAGCTCAGTCTTTGGTCCACTTGTTCTACTACTATATTAGGTTTGCGAAGCAGTGCTAGACAGTCCCCTTACAGACTAGACTAAGACTAGTGAGCTAACTAGCAAATGGCCAAGACCCTGTATTTGTCAACTCTAGACTAAATTATGTATTTTGACAATATATTTGGCGATGTTGTGTTGAAAAAGCTGTGAAAAAGACTTTCACAAATCTCTCTGTGTTGGCGTACAAAAATACACAGTGAATGATTTGGCAGCTATACTGGACACAAAAGCATGCAAATAAGTTGAATGAGCAACCAAGGAAATGATAACTGCTGAATGAAAGTGACATTCAGTGAACCTTCCGTTCTTTTCTCATGAAGTGCTCAACATTTTAATTATCTCACTCAAAAGTAAAGACTACAAATAACATTGGTGAAATGTCTTCAAGTACACAAACTGAGTAAATCTATGATCAAATCTGGCAGAATTTTAATGCCTGCCTAAATAACTTCATTGGTTGTGCATGCACACATATTCTGTCAGCAAAAGTGAGCTCAAACTCGGTCACACCCTGATAGGTCAAGGACTAGTTCCACGTTTTTAACTGAAATAGTGTCCTATCATTTATAGTAAGCCTGTGTATAGTCACAACTGTATCCATAGCTTTAGTAGTGGGAAAGTTACCCATGTACTTTAAATTGTCTTCGGAAATTCACACAGCAATCCAAGCTGAGTGGACCATCTTGAGCAACTTTGGTTAGGGGATTTTACATTATTTATGCCACCATCATGAGCATCACAGAACTTTAACTTCATTCGCTGGAGCTGAACTGGGTTGGAGTAATTGTCGTGCCTATTACTGGAAAACCTGGCCTGCGAAAAGCCAACATGAGATCTTTGTCTTCAACCCAAAACTGTTGACTTTTCCTGTGAGACCATCCCACTGTATGGCAATTGCCTATAGTCTCTATTTTGAAAACTAAAGATAACTGATGCACTGTGAAGAACTGCAGTGCTCTACCATATGTTGAATACAGAAGAAAAAGCAACGTTTAACAGCCACCA
>NC_063192.1:30092564-30136613 GCF_017589495.1 Alosa alosa | reverse complement strand
AAAGTCATTACAATCTAGATAGGAAAAAGCGGCATTCATTCAATATTAGAGAGCAGCCAAAATGAAAGTACCCTCTCACCCAAAAAATAAAAAATCACTCTGACTCCTTTTAATTAAAATCTTTTTAATTGTTCTCAGCTGCAGCACTGACAAGGTCCTTATAGTCCAACAGCTTTCTCTCTCTCTCTCTCTCTCTTGTTCATTCTCTCAGCTTGGTTTTCTAATTAACTCCTCATCAGTTAGAGGAGCAGGGAGGGATGAGGTTTTTCATTAGAGAGGCCTATGAAATCACACCACAGGGCCAGCCAGTGGGCCAATCTGATGGGTGCTACAAGGTCGCTGCCAGGCCGCTGTGACACATTTCCCCACTTTTGTTATGGAAGGGGCAGACGGTACGGAACTATAATGTGCAAATGTACTTGACCACCAGTGTTAATTTCGTCAGACGAGACGAGAGGAAATATGTTCGTCAACTACCTTTTTTTTTCATGACTAAGACGAGACGATGACGAGACGGCAGTAATGTCCTGAAACACTGACTAAGACTATCTTAAGATGCATTATTGTTGACGAAAAAAGACAAGACTAAAATGTTTTGCATGAAATAAAAACTAAGATAAAATCTCCCTTCATGTTCGTCTACAAAATGAGAAGACAGAATATCTAGCTGTTATGTTTTCAAAATATTCCGAATGAGTTTATAACGCTAACAGCTTTCCTGGAGGCTAGTCGTGCTGCTGCTGCAACCCTGTGGCTGCAACACGAAACTACATGGAACAAGAACACTGGAGATTTCTGCCAGAGTTAGCAAGCTAACTACCTAAGCTTTATGCCACAATGCTACATACCCAGAAGTTGAAGCTTCTCTCATACAAATTAACATCCCCAGAATGTCCATACGAAAATGTTCAGCATGTAATGTCAACTATTCATCTAGTTAGACTGATGATGCAAAGTTTGCTAGCAAGTAAGCTAATATGGAAAGTTAAGCTAGCAAGTTAGCTATGGCTAAGATGGAGAGTCTGTTTGGGGAATGTGTTGTGTTTTGAAGATATCGCCATTTAGCGAGTATGGAGTAAAACATTAATAGTTTGGCCTACAACAGTGTTTCTCAAACTCTTTTTCAGTTTCAGGACCACTTAAATAACCCTAGCTAAAAAAAAAACTATACTATACTATACTTCAACAGTGGCCTATAATTAGTCTACACAATAGGCCTATTCACTGAACCACCTTGCTTATTGTCTTTGCACTTTTGCTTATTGTGTCAGAGGATTCATACTGTATGATTTAAATTGGCATATCTTACATAGACAGTGTTGCAGAACTGTTTGGATTTACATACAAGTTATATTGCAAACAACTCATCTATATTATATTTTACCACGCCTGCTCAAGGGACCACTTGGGATAGCTTGCAGACCACCAATGATCCCCTGACCACACTTTGAGAAACACTGGTCTACTAATATGACAGTGGTCCAGTCAAATCTTTACTGTCTATGGTCAATCCCAGCCGAAGCTATAACTGTAGCTCGACTTACCTGTGCATGTAAACATACTGACTGACAAAAAATCACAATGAGTAATTATAACAGACGAAAGTAGCCCTGTGGACACACAATGTTGTTGGACAATTGAGATGTGTGAAACACTATTTGACTCAAATGGTAATCAGAAATAATTTGTTATAAAAAAAGACTAAAATGTGTTGACTAAAACTGACTAAGACTAAGATACCTTTAGTTTTCTTTTTGACTAAAAACTAGACTAAAATGACAGAGACTTTTAGTGGACTAAAACTTGACTAACAAAAATGATATTTGAATGACTAAATATGACAAAGACTAAAAAGGACATTTCGTCACAAGACTAAGACTAAATTAAAAATAGGTGATAAAATTAACACTAGACCACAAGGCTGAGACATTACCGACACTTTTGTGACTAACCTTTTTATTTTGTAGAGATCTGAATGTCAAAAATAGAAGTGGACAGAGAAGAGAGTGTGCTGACAAGTGGTGCAAATGGACAAGACAACAGAGCAAACTGTAGAGCAGACCGAGAGAGCAGAGGAGAGCCTGATGAGATGAGTGTTAGTCACTGCTAGTAGCCTACTTCTTTACCAAAGCAGCAATCCTTCATGTCCTAATCCCAGTGCCACTGCCAACATCCCATAAATTAATCTGGTTTCATAGCAACATGTTCTCTTTGCTTCAGCACTGCTGCCTTTCCTGTTCTTAACTTCCGCACCTCAGCTATGGGATGCCTTATGTTATGAGCTCTCTTCAAACCAACATAGTTCTCATGACACAAGGGTGACAGGATGGTTCACGTTCATTATTTAGCCTCAAACCATTTCTGACTTTCAGGCTTTCAAGTAGTAGAACCAAATCAATGTTGTCACTTTTTGCATGGTCACAGTAAACACTGACACTTTCACTGAGCTCTATCCCTCTCTCTCTCTCTCTCTCTCTCTCTCTGTCCTAGCCTGCTGGACACCCTAAAGAAGTTGAGCTGTGTTACTGTTTGTTTTGCTGAGTCATTGTGTGGCCTCTTTTTTTTCCTGCTCCCACGGCGAGCTGGGCACTGGGGGCCGAGCACCTGCAGCACTGCTCCTGGAGATGAGGATCTCCTCGGGAGCCCAAGGACTGTCTAATTGGGGCCTGAGCTTATTAGCGGAAGGCGCTAATCCTTCTCATGTGTTCACCAGTCAGATGGCACTGTCTCATTAAAGCTGCTGCGCTTGGCTTGCTTTGGGAAAATCGAGGCCTGCCGATCTCATCCGCACTGACTGCGTCCACCCTGGTGCCTGTTGTGATGTGATTTAGAGAGCACACTGGACCCAAGAAACAGTGTAGGTATTGCAGAGATTCTGACCGCCAACTATGTTGTGAAGAGGAATCTCTCTGCACAGTTTCTCGTTCTAAAACACTGTGATTGATTTTCTGACTTCAGATCCCAGACCAGAGCAGTGTTCCTTCTTCCCGCTGTTAGACATGATAGCATTCCGCTCTTTATTTTTCACAGATGCAGCACCGGGGCAGCACAACTCTGCTTCTGAAATATACATTTATTCTTCTGTCACACGAGGATGTTCAACACAATGGCATCCTCTTTTCTGTCTGCTCTGTTTCTCTCACTCTTAAGCTCCTAACGCGGCGGACTGCTGTCGCCGCTCGCGCATCTTTTAGCTCATCCGCCAGTGAGAACACAGAGGCCCAATGTGGACGCATTCCTCACGATCCTCGGTAACACTAACAAAGATTCATGTCAGCGGCCCTGCAGCTAGTCTGGTTCCTATTTGGGCGCCATTACACGCCAAGCCCGGTCACGCTTTCGGACGCAGCAGGACAAAGCCGGGTCAACAAATCAATAACACCAAAAAAACAAAAAAACAAAGCATCTTCAGGCATGTCATCAGCTGTCACCGACTTCCTGATCTGACTATTAATGTTTAGCTCCTGCAGAGCAGTGTTAAATATATCCCTGTAGAGGGTTCATTCGGGTCTGATTCTCGGCTAGACCCGTTTACTTTAGTAGAACTTGGAATGTATGACAGTGTGCACACTTGGCCTCCAGATGCAGTCTTGGCTAAACCTGCTCGTATTAAGCTTAGACACACTTTGGTCTGACACCAGGGAGTGGGGCCATGCTTGAGGTCACAGTGAATACCTCAGGAACAGATGCAAGAGCTGTACAGACCATTCATCTTTACAATCATCACCTGTGTAAACAAGAATTATCAACTCATTTTTCATCAACTGAGTATAGAGTAAACCTCAGTATACACATAAGTTATATACGAAATGCCCATAATCTCTTAACGTTTCACCTGAATAGATACAAATCTTGATCTCTGGAATGTGCACACTGGACTAGTGGATAAAATCAGAGAGTTGAAATATGGGGGAGGGGAGGGGGGTTCTTAATCGAAAGCAGAGGAAAGGGACAAAAAAGTTTTAATCCTCAGTTGCCCTCCCCCTGCTTCCTTGAAAGAGAGAAAAAAAAACGTATCAGGATTTAGTCTAGTCACGGTTTATAAGATTTCCTTAGTGTGCCTTCAAGTTTTCCTAGTGTCATAAGGTAGGTTTCCTTGATTAAAATAGATTTGTAGAGGCTCACCACCCCATGCCTTTTTTTTCTAATGGGCACATTGTTTGAGTCCCGAATTCCAGGAATTTCAGGTCATTAATCTGGGAAATCTGAATCCCTGCCAACTGTGAGGGAGGGAGTGAAATGATTCAAGGAGTCAGTGTGGGGTGTTTGTAATTTGCCTGTGTACAATGCTGACATGCCGAACTGACTTGGGGCCAGACTTAGTTCTGGAATTTTGACGCCAAATTGCATTGAATGCCTGTGGAATTTGTCAGTGCAGTTACCAGATCAAACTCCTTGGCCTTGGTCTCACGGACATCATCAGTACTGCAAACAGGGTTTACTTCTTTATCACAACACCTTTTTTAACTTTCATGGAACTTGGGCTTACGGTATATACTTTCAGCGTTTAATACAATTTTCCTGGAATGCAGGCAAAAGAGCCAAATTGAGTGAGGGCTGCATTCTGTTGAGGCACCATTACCAGTGTCTCCATTAACCCTTTGCTCTGAGCTTGTGTTTATCTTGCCTCTAATGGAAGAAAACGGGTCTTATTTTGTCCAGTAAGGTCACAAATGTTTGTTAATTGCTGGGGGGAAATCATCTTATGAATGCAGGATGCTTTAAGCTGCAATTATTGCACTACAGTCTTGGTGATCTTGGCGATTTTCAGCAAATGGAAGTTGGGGTAGACATGTATTTAACTGCCTAATGTCTCTGTTTTTTTTTATTTTGGTTGTTTATTCACCTTCATGTTAAACTCATTATACTGTAAGAGTGTGATGCTGATGTACAGTATAAATGATGTACACATGTGTAAATATTATGTTACTGTTACTGGCTGCTGCCTCGCTTCCATCCTCCGTCTGAATGAAAATAAGCTTTCTATAAAGAAAGGCTCTACATGAGGGCTGTGGCAATACTATGCACACAACTACACAACTAGCAAAGTCTTAAAAAAGGAGGTGCACATTTTATGTGAACCAACTTTGCATCATTTACGATTGCAGGCATTTAGCTGCTGTGTTTCAGCCCTCATACCCTCTGACTTAAGAGAACTGAATTCTGATGGTCAGTTTCTCCTGTTTCCAGGGTCATTCACAGCCTTTCAATGGCCAGAAACAACAAGCTCAAAGATGAGGAATATGCTACTGTAAATAGCCCATACAGAAAGACTTAGATGCTCTGGTAGACTTAGCCCATAACCTCCTCTTGTAAAATGTGCATGCCCCGATATTAAAGTCAGGCTATTTCGAGGCGGCTTTTGCAGTGTTTGGTGAAACTGACTTTACAGCGATCAATCAACTAGAAGCTCTGAGGGGAAAAAAACCTTCAGTGATTGACCCTGGCTCCAAAATAAGAAAAATGGAAAGTCTTCCAGTTACCAGCCCAAATGTAACCAACAAATCAGAGTGCTTCAGGCCTCACCTGCATCAGTGTCAGTCATTTGAACATGTCAGTGCATCTCCTAGTGTGGTGAGAGCTTAAAGCTTTGGATGGAGCGAGGATAAAAAGGCAACACTGTAAGCACTCTTCAATACTCATTTCTGCCCAGATCACATGGTGATGCTTCACATGCGGTGGCCTTTTTTAGTTGAGAGGTGAAAAGAATCTACATGCATGAGAGACTGAGACTAATTCCGAGAGAGGATTGCAGAACTATCAATTCCTCTGTGTACTTCAATTAATGAGATCTTTGGCAACAGAGAAGGAAATCTGGACAGAGATGCCAATTGTAACACATTGTCCACACATTGCATGACATGGGATAGAAAATTATATTTAATTCAAGTTTTTATCATCTAAATATCTAGATATTTAGCTAATTATTAAGGATCAGCCACCAGAGTTCATTTGGGTTATCATTTCTGATCAGTAACAGCAAACTAATCCAAAAACAGGAACAAAAATACAAATATTGTTCTATGTCTGAAAATGACAACAATTTCATGGATTTTCCCCCCATTAACCCCTTCAACACCATTTCACCCAGCACTATTTAGTTTTAGGGGTGCCAATTTCACTGGTGTTTTGCCTTCTGAAAAACACAGTATAACATTTTACAAACTGTTTTTTAGCGATGGTTTAATCCAATAAAAATATTAGGTATTATTTGTTGCTGTAGCCTATAGTTAACAGTGAAGGGTTGAAGAATCTCTAAATAAGATTGAATAATTTCGTTGAATTGGTTCATTTACGAATAGATGGCCTATAAACCCAATGTCTGGGATTCTTCAAGCTATATAAATAGTGACATAACAGAGGGTCAATAGTTATTATTTAACCTTACAATGGACAGGCAACATTGATCGGAGAAACACATTTCCTGTGTATGTCTAACAAACACATCCTCGTGTTTGAATATATAATTTGCGACCATCGTGGTTCTTGTAGTTTTAACTATTAAAACCTTTCCGCTGCATAATGTTGGCAATGGTTTCCCGTCATCGTATTAAGATTTCTAAGGGGTGGGGCAAATGGCTAGGCGTAAAAAACTTCGTTAAAGTTCTTATGTTGACGTTTTTCCTAAAAGGTGAACATTTTCGGAGAACAGAAATGAAAGTGCTTACTGAACATATATCTGACAAGAAAGAAACCCCTTTTATATTTCCAATTCTCTTCCTTTTAAATCAGCCAACTAGCGCTTGTAATAATCCACATACAATTAGCGTCGCAAGTTTAATCCTTTAATATTGACTTTCCCTGTAGCAGCGGAGTGGGAAAATCAGCTTTAAACCGCCAACTGAAACACGCGAAATACTCACAATAACGTTCGTAACATTTTCGCGCACTCTTCACAGAGTTACCAGCAACGTTAAACTATAGAGATACAGTAGATTTGTGTACGCTCTCCCCACTTTCAAGGACACTGCAGCTTACAGTCATGCAATCATACAGCTTCGACATGTACTGGAATAAAGCTAAATAGCGGTCCAAAACGCACGAACAGAAGACGTGGCGATATCGCTTTACCTTTTTACTGGTTCTGCTGGTATAGCCGTTATATGGGTTGATTCCTGTCCTTGGCGGCACAGAGAGCAGCATTTTTACAGCACTATGTCCGGAGCGGCTAGTACAGCCAAGACAGTCAGCTGACGTCAGCTAGGGAAATTCAGCTTGGAATCTGGGGAAGTGATTTGAGTTGCGCTCTCATCGCTGTAGTCGTTCTGCGCGTGTGTGTTTTTATTCAGGATAATCGGAAAACATAGCCTACCTATATCAACACGCACTTAATTACACCGATTTAATAACACCCTATTACGTAGACATTAGGCATATGAAAAACGCATGTTAAACGATAAAGTAGGGTAGGCCTATATCAGGAATTTCGTGGATCTACACTGCATTTTGCCTTTCTTACTAAAAATCCTATCTGTTTAAATGTTGAGCTTTTGGCTTTGACGTAAACTGCTCAGCCAGCATCCCCTTCACAAGTGAGCCGAAGTGTTTGACAATTGACTTAGCCCCTGTCCCTTGAGCCAGTATAGGGCCTGAAGAGACACAATTCAAAAAATGGGCAAGCAACACACACAAGCAACTATGTTTGTGATTTCGCCATTCTTTGTCGCTTGGAAACGTGGACCCATGGTCCCACTCTCAATGCCTTAGTGGTATGTCCCCAAGTGACAAAAAAAGCAATCCTATTGCAAGCATTGGTCTGTAGAGAACATTCATACCATAACCTGCATTCTAAATAGAAATAAGATTAAAGACCAGAAAAGACCCGTATAACTGTAAAATAACAGTTATACACATCCCAAAAGCTGTATATTACAGTTTAATCAATCACAGTATAAGCAGGCCTACACAATACAATCATTTATGATACAATATACCAGATTCTTTTTTGCATGTGTGGATATTTGTATACTGAATCCTACAACATTTGCTGTTGTATAGACGTCTTTCTTAGCCAGGCAGATGAACTCTCTGATATTCTAAGATGTCCACCATGATAGGGTGCATATGCATAGAGTGTAAAGCATGTACAGTAGGCCTAGCTATATTGCCCCTCACAAAAGACACACTAGAGACCCTAAGTGAATATCATGCCATACATTTGAATACAGTACAAGATAATATTTTGAAACAAGTGCTTCAAAAAGCAATTTTCAGACAGGACTTACTTTCAATGTGTGGGTGTATGTAAATTAGGAAGAGGAAACAGTGAGAAACAGACAATGAGGCAGAATATGACTCAGAGAATATAATGAATTCCGGGAGTCAAAGAGAGAGTGTGTGTGTGTGTGTGTGTGTGTGTGTGAGTGTGTAGGCCTATGTGAGTGTGTTCGATGATGACCCACAGGAAACGCTTGGCTTTAGGGACCTGCTGCTATTGCGCATTATGGTCCAGACAGGGCTCTCCAGACCACAAAGACACAGCAGAGTTAGCTTAGCACACAACCCACAAAGACACAGCAGAGTTAGCTTAGCACAGAGCCCACAGATCCCCACCACAGCTTTCAGCACTGAGAGCTTAAAGTGCCCACAAACAGACACAGGGCTTCCCAGGGAGGGCTGCTGGTCAGAGCTTAATAGCCCTTATGGCTTGCTTCATATGTGCAAACTGACAAAATGTAATTCACTCACCACTGTTGCTGTGCTTCAAGATACCTGTAGAGCCAGCCTACACCCACCTACAGTGACTGTATGATTCCACTGAATAATGAATTCCATTGAAGTACATGAATGGTATGAAACATGGTCAATAAATTCACAACTGGGGAAAAAGCATGCATGTCAGAGGAAGGGACAGGCCCATGCTGTATCTGTCTAAAGGGATCGGGGATCGGAGCACCTTGGGTGCAGGCAGATTTGGAATCCCTTTAGAGAGGCCAGAGGGGTGGGGGAGGTTGACTCTAGGTCATACTGGGTGGCTGTGAATACTCTTGCTGTTTGTGCATGCCAGGAATTCCTCAGGTGTTGTCAGTAGAGCTGCCTGGGTAATTATCTCCTTCCAAAAGCATGCCGTGCAAGCATGCAGCTCACCTAACCTCACTACCTGTGGTTAAGAGGCAAGCTCCAAAAAACTGTCTCCAGGAAGTTGCCAAAGGCACTCTATAAATAGGTAGACAGATAAACAAAGCTACTGACAAGAAAGTAGCCAGGCAGAAATGCAGAGAGGCAAAATAAATAAGTAAATCAGTTTAATCTGTCAAACATTTTCTTGTGAAGACACCTTTTTCTATAAACCCAGCTGTAAATGTGGGCTTCTTGAGCAAGATGGGTTTCATCAGACCGGCCAGCTCGTCTGTGTGCAAATGCAAACACAGGCGGAGCGCCCTGACAGATGATGAGCAAGGGTTAGGGACTCACAGGCGTGATTTATGCAACCATCCATCTCATTTCAAGGCCGAGAGGCGGTTGGGTAATGTTGGCCCAGCATACAGTACTTGGTTCCAGTGAAATGATGCAATCCAGCAGGGCCATATGTTCTCAGCCCAGGCCTTCACCCACCAAAGGAAATATTAAAATCCCCGTGTGAGCCAGTCAGTGTGTTCCCACCATAGTGCTGGGGCATTTTACTGTGCCAACTCATTACAGCCCTTTGCTTTTCTTCATCTCTTTGGTTTTTTTTTACATTTCACTTATAGTGTTGGGGCATCAGTATGGACTTCTTTTGTTGTGGTTATTAAAGGGTGTCTGTATCTTTGGCTCCAGTGCCTTGTTGTGCTTCCTCCCTTTCTTTCTGTGTATGCGGCCTTCTATCTGGCTGCTTCATCCCATAAATCAGCGCCTGCCTGTCTTCTAATTGTCCTGTTCATGACTGTGTTCAGTCAGTGAGGAGGGAACAGGTTGGTGGAGTCTGGGAAAACAGACAGGTCTGGCCTTCACACCCGCCCTCCACAACATGCTTGCTGGGTCCCTTCCACCGGGTGGCTCAGGCTGGGGGATTGTGTGCAGATGTGCTTGGAGGGTGGCCAGGCACTCTGCCCTGGGAGAACATGTGGTGTGGGACTGTTTACGCTGGCAGTGCCTCAAACCAGCCCCCACAAAACACGCCAACTGTTCCTCGATGCAGTGATGCGGCGCAGTTTCCCTAATCTCAAGGGTGACATGCATGTGTCCATGTATGCATCCATTCGGTACTCCTACTGATAACAAGATGACATAGTTGTTTAGATAGCCTTATTACATAATTATATAAATACAAATTCAATTTGAAGGATGTAGGATTGTAAGTGCTCATAAGGGGCAGAATAATAATTCAGTCTAAGTACATATCTGGTAGACAGTGGTATAGTTTGACAACAATCCTGTAAAAGTTTCTCAAAAGTGGCTCTTCTCCTACTTGGTACAAGAGAATTAACAGATTTTTTTTACATCATCTGCCCTCAGCTGTTTCCTCGTAATAATCACATCAGAAACAGGCCATCAGTGTTTTTTTTTTTATTGATTCAAATATGAGGATTAGTCTTGGTTATATCACAGTTTCTAACGAGTGGTAACAGAGTGCCCTTTGTCAGTTAAATATTGAAACAGAACATCCGCTCCCCAAGGGGAGAGAAAAAAACAATGCATCAGAAAGGCTCAGAGTCGCTGCAGCTTTCCTGGGTTGTGCATTGATGAGCAAGCACAACTGCAATTACATGCCATACATATAGCTGGATAACACAGAATTGATCACATGGTGTACAATGAGCTTTATTGCAAACCCTTCAGCCAGAGGTCCTGGAAAGCACAGGACAAACACAGGGATGCATGTTGGGCCACTTCAGCTTCATTCTCCAGGGATTCCCCACATTGCAATAATTCCATCTCCTCCAAGCAAAAGTAGTATTAATATCAATAATCAAGCCTCAGGCCTTTTGTGTCCTCCTCCTGGCATCCCCTTGGGCGAAACTGGCGGCCGGAATGGGTCCATCTATAATGCAATGTATTTCGATGTGAGTGATATGTCAAGAAACATTTTTGAGAGACTCATGTTGTGTGCATGTATAAATTCAGACTGATCTGACCTTTGAATGAAGTGGACACTAAGCACAGAGATGAACTGTCTGCTTATGGCTCTGTTTAGTTTATACAGTTTATAAATTAGTATTAGTCTTTCTTTTCTCCATGGGGGGGGGGGGGGGGGGGTTGGTGTATATTTTAGTGTCTCAGGGTAAGGATTGAAATGCTCATCTCAAATCCTGAAATAATCTCAATAGGCCTACAGCTCTCAACTGTGTTATTGTATTTTCCTCTACAGTCTCTGTAAGGAATAGTTTTGCATTCAAACAGCCCTAAGTAGTCCATAATATATCTTTTTTTTTATTATATTCCATGTTTTGCATGTCATTTGTCCACAGGATTCACACAGCAACTCTCAAACAACTCTGCATTTCGTTTTGAGAGCAAATCTGTACAACCAAAAGATATTTAGTTTATAGTGCCATCTGCAGGATTGGAGGATGCTGTGCCATCTTATGTCTTATGTCTGCTTGATGTAGTAACTGTACCATGAAGATTAAGAATGCATACTGTACATTCAAAAGTAGGCCTAATATGTATAGGTGTAAAGAGAGGGGTTGAAATCCCTGGGTTAACTATAAAGTGATATAAGGGAAGCAGCCTACACAAGATTTCTTCAAATGTCCTTTCGCTGCCAAAGACGTGCTAATTAACCTCAGGCGGACTGAGGTGAGAACATATGTATATATGAAAATATATCACTGACTGCATCCTAAACCTTTATATAATATAAGCAGAGAGTAAATTGTGTGTTTGAGTGTGTGCATGTGTGTGTTTATTAGTGTGTATGTGTGTATGTGTGTATGCGCAGAAAATACAACTGATGAATTTGTGAACACCTGTCAAAGACAAAAGGGGATTATGTGTTGCAATACACTGAGAAGACCACATAGAGGAAGCGATTAGATTCTGCTCCAAGTGATGAATGCTTCATCGGTGATCCAGTCTGTTGGCCAGCAGAGCTCCCTCTGGAGACCTCAGCCCCAGCTGGCTTGGTCAGCCTCCGACTTTTCCAGAAATTCTTTTAGTGCCTCTCTGCGTCATGAACAAATCCCTCTACAATGTGATTTCGCCTCGTGTGACAAGGTAATGATAAAACACCATTTAGCTGACACCTCAACTGAACCCGTCCTGCAAATACCGAAAGTACAGTCATGGAAATGTGATTTCCCCAGACAAAGGAGTAAATCCATGGATTACATTTTAAATATGGGATTTAACATACTTTTTAGTGTGGGAAGAACACTTAGTCTGAGATTGTTAGAGTACCTGCATCAAGACACCCCATCACAAACACTTTAGATACCATAAGGGCTCCAGTGCACCCATCTCTGTCAGCTCTCACTGCAACATTGTTTAGTTGGGCTGGAGGTCTGTGAATGGACCCAGACAGACTGAGCCTGTCTAAAGACCACAGTCTATTTCTGTCGTGCCTGCCCATTAGCATCAGTGAGAGGCAGCCTCTGATGTCTCTTAAAGGGGATATGGACAGATTCATTGTCTCTGCACTCCAGATGTACCCCTCCAACTTCCTCTCTCGCTCCGGGCTATGGCAGCAGACTGCAATGGTTTTCAGTAGTGTGTTGATAACATGTGCAGTATGGAAAATACTTTTTAGTGACGGATAGTTTTTGTCCAAAAGGGTTTTGCCACTTCATTGACCAGTGACAAAAACAGTAAATTGAGTGTTTTTCTTTGCCAGTATACGTGTGAGAAAAGACATTAGTCAACACAAAAGGTAAAGTGGACAACACAGCAGATTCAGCTCTTTCATTAACATTGCACAATTAAGGTGTACTGTATATTCTTGTGTATAAACACTCTCTAAAGAGAAGTGAAAAAAAGGTGCAGGATTGTTTCCTTTGTAACACCTGTCACAGTCCAAGTAAACACAGATCAGAGAAATGTGAAGCTTTGTGTTGGTGACCACTGGGCTTACGGATGCTTTTCATCAGCGGTAGGATGTGACTTGAGCTCTCCTTACTGACCTGTAATTTAATTTGCCTTTAATCCTTTAATTTAATGCAGACCTGCGCCAGGTGGAAGTCAAGAGTTTCCTCTTGTGTGCATGCGCTCTGTGGTCCACAGTCACCGTTGCCTTCACCATTATCATTATCAACATGACCTCAGTGGGGTGTAACACATTTTGTCAGCTTGTTTTAAGGCTACCATGGTTAGGAAACTAAGATAATTGAGGAACCCGGCAACTCCTCAGTGGTGTTTGTGACATGAAGCGACCTTGTGTTCTTCCTTCTGTTCTGAAGCCTCTCATTAGTGAGGTGGATTTTCCTGGCATGCCTTTTGGTTGAGTGGAGTTGGGGTGTACTCCAAACTTTAGTAACCTTTCTACAGTAAGGACATTTGTTTAATGAGAAGGAATGAGAACATCTAATGGGTATCATCAAAGGATAGCTTATTTGTCTATGTTCATAAAAGTATGTTCATAAAAACATCTGCAGCAGGTAGAGTAACATCAGTGCCAGCTGTAGATATGAACCTGTAAACACATTGACAGTTGAAATGAAGACTTATGCTTCAAAAATAGCTTTTCTTTATTTTATTTATACGTTTTTACTGACAATATTAGACTAGGCCAACTGATTTTTAAAATGCAAAGGAAAACACACAACACAGACTGTTTGATCATAATTTTTAAAACGCCAAAAATACTTCCAAAAATGGACGGTGATTGTAGTAACTTCCTTTTACCACCGGGGGGAAATCTTTCTTCTTTTGTTTTGTGGTAGGTTCACAGAGTGGTAGATTACAAAGTGAGAAACGGATTGACGCTAGAGGGCATGTTCCAAGCTTGTGTTTCGTAAAAACAAAGCTTTCATCGGATCAAAATTGCATGTGTGTGTTTCTGGTAGGATATTATTGTTATTCCATTCCAATAATTGACTTTCACAGGATGACCAGCTTTACAAAATATGCCCAGGCCTATGTAGGCTATTAATAGGCATAAAGTCACATCACTGATATTCAGAGTTGACACATTTCCAACAATAGCCCTAATAGCCTGGCTCTAGTGGGCTACATAAGGATTTCTAATTATGAAATAAATTAAAAACGTCTTAGCTTAAATAAAACTAGATATTTGCCTATGCAGGCGAGTTGGAACTAATCGGAATTAATTGGAACTTAAGCCTATGTGCAACTCCATTGTTGTTGGAGTGAAAATAAGCGGGAGAAAATATAACAAAAAGGGACATATATAAGTAATCGATTATTATAGAGTAGAAAATAATACATTTTGAGCCAAGATGGCTGTCCTGTAAAATAGCTTCCGTCTAAGCAATGGAACAGGAGTATACAACAGAGAAGCCACAAACGCGTGCGCAGAGGGACTGCCGCGTTGGTTGTCCATTGAAATGGGTGACGTCATATAGCAGTCAACTGTGGAGCAGCTCCAGTTCACCCTTCACTCAAATTGGAACCACCAGCATCAGAGGCGGTGGTGAAGAGAAGGCATAGGCGGTGTTTGCTTTTTAATTTTTTGTTTTTCCAAAGAGCATTTCAGCACACTGCTGTCAGGGACGCTGAAAAGAATATCTTTTATATTTTTTCTTTTTTTTTTTTTCTTCATCGGAATGGTTAGGTCACCTATGTGACTATAACAGAAATTTAAAGGCAGTTTTATTTAGCATGCTGGGAATGAACAACAAACAACATTCATGACGGTGCTATAGCACAACCAGTCGCCTCTAAAGGCTCCCAGAGCCTTTTATCGGAAGAAAATTTGTATGTTACTCATACTCCTGCCTGATTAGCTAACCTACCTCTGCTAGCCACTTGGAGTGGGTGCTGCTGGAAGGCGCAAAGAAGGAAATCTGAACGGTCCATTTTAGAGATTCGGATGAGGTGTTTGAATCCAACGTTTGAAATTTATCATTTTAACCAACGCTCTCTGCATATCAACAAGCACTGGCATATTTCATTTCAGAGATGTGGGCAATGAGATTGCTTTTCCTTGGATTTGTACTCAGTCTGGGGGTTCTCGCTCCTGTAAGAGCAATTGATGGTAAGTAGCTTTACAAAGATTTAATGTGCATTTAATGGAATGCATCGTGCACTTTATTGTCATAAGTGTGCATTGCATTCATTAAACATTCAACAAGAACAGCATGTAGGACGAGCCTACCAAGGCAAACAAATAAACAGTTACAGTCTACATGAGCCATAACACACCATCTTAACTCTTTCCATTGAAACCTGATCAATTGTATCACTTGGGGAAAATGGACAGGTTCTTTACAGTGTTTCTCCTTATACTGAGATAATTCTCAATACTAGCTTTGGCTATAACTTTTTTTCACCCCATATCTAAACGTTCTTTACCACCTGTGTATAGGATCACAACACTTTGTGTTGCGTCTTTCCACACATTGTTGACAATGCATGCATATTCTGTTTGCTAACTAGCAACACATAACATCCAGCGCCAGATAGTTTAAAATACAACAGACCTAAACGGTAAAGATAAATCAGGGCCAGAAATCCCATCAGTTTGTAGGTGGACTGAAAACGCGACGATTGATTTTAATGTAGCCTATTTTATTGTTTGGATGACCAGCTCTATCTTGCAGACGTGGTGATGAAACAACGTCATGCATGCAAACATCAAGACAGATAATTTTTGAATGAAGAGTGTGTTTTGCAATATATCGATACGATTGTTTTATTTTAGATTGATTTTTTTGGTCCGGAAAGCATAAACTAATTCCAAATGAAATGCAACGGCCTGCATGTTTCACAACACCGATGTCGCCACGGCGCAATCGTTTCTCTGGCAATCGAGGTGCCTGAAACCTTTCCCTCGCTTGATCACACTGCAATCGCGGACACTTCAGGCCACTTATATTTTACCTTGCCCTAGTGTAGCTTAATAACTGGATGTTAAAACCTCTAGCTGATTAAACTTGCATATATCAAGTAGTCTAAGCTATCCGAGGTGTGTAGCCTTGTCTCCGAATGGTCTCAAATCACACAATCCAGCGTGGTGAATTGCATCTTGTACGGCTGTTTTGTTTATTTAGACTTAAATTCACTCAACATTTGCCGTTTTCATCGGGTCACTGGGTGGACAATGAAGATCTATGGCCTTTTGGAGTAGTCCCTGAATTCACGGGGTCGGCTATTTGCATTTGAAGGCTCAACCGGCACCTGAAAGCGCCGGGTGTGAAAGACCCTCATCAAAATACACCACGTATTGTTTAATGGCCGTCCCTATCGCAGTGGCAACACTGAAATAGTCTGCTTTTTAACTGTGGCGTTATATTGTTGCTGTATTGAATTAATCAATCTCAGCTATCCGATACAAAGTAGCAGAATTGACCACTGATGCGTTGACGTACCAGCTGCTTAGCTACCAACTGCTCCTCAGTTTTTCAGTGTGGTAGGCTATAGTTCCTGTTGACTAATGGCTGAGTAGCCTGTAGGATATTAGTGGAACAATTTCAAGATGATGCCCTCTCTTTGAGCTGGGGAATTTCTGTTTGAGACGACAATATCCAATCCAAACATAGCATAGGCCTAAAACATTTTATGTCAATTGCCGCGAAATCATTATCATTTGCAAATGGGGTATGCATTGGCCAAGCCATTTTGTGTTTAGGACATCAATTGTACAGTGGCATGCCATGTAAGATTCACTGAGCTTTGCTATAGAAAATTGTGATGGTTAGCCCACTGAACGCCTAACAGAAATACTCCACATACTTGGCTGTTACATCTCCATAAATTATGCACATATGCATTTGGGCCACTGAGGACCAGTTAACAAATACGTAGTTTGGTGTAGCCTATTAACAAAATGACTGACTATTTTATTATTTTTTATATACTAGAAGATTCTCTACCCTCCTAATTCAAGATGTGATGTGTCATAGATATTTATTTGCAAGTGATATTAAGTGGAGAACAAGGAGAAGTGTGGCTACTTCCCAATCACCATCATGGTGGGTGTGTATTTTAATGGCAGTATAGTAATAAATAATACATCATTTCTATGTTCAAAAGTACAAGTGGAAATCTAACAAGTGGAAATCTCTTTCACTAGTCCAAGTTTCAGCCTACTTAGCAAAGTTAATATCGGTGTCATTTCGTAATCCTTCACTCTATGTTTTAATATCATGCCTCACAAGATTTGCCAGTGCATCAGCTGACTTTGTTTGCTTTTCAGCCTGCACGGTTTATAGGTAAAGGATGTGGATAGGCATGAATAGTGGGGGATTTCTCTTTAAAAAATCCAATGTGTTTTTAAATCGTTTCGTCCTTCTCAGAGTTGTTCTGCTGCCTGAATGCAAATCTCTGTGTCTTGCACTAATGTAGCACAGCTGTCAGCATCAGCAAACCCCTGGATGGATTTGTCCTGTTGGGAGTTGTCTCTAAAGAATGCAGTTGCCCTTTCCATACAGACGTAGCGTTAGTATTTGTTACAGCCCTTTGCCTGGCTGCTAGGAGGAGAAGAAGAAGGGGAGGAAATAGCTGAAGTCTCTGGTGAGGAGGGGAGGCTGGGGCTCAGTCCTGAAGAGGAGTGGGCTGCTCCTCCCACCTCCTCCATCCGCAGCAGAACATCTGGCCAGTGAAATGCCATTAATCCAGGATGTATATGGGACCACGGGGGAGGGCAGCCCTCTGTTCCCCTCCCCACCACTGCGTTCGTCTCCTTACTTCAGTCTCCCAGAAAGAAGTTGGTCAATAAAGTAAAACCAAAACAAAATTGCTGTCAATACTCTTATTGGTAGAATTATATAAAATAAGTCAATGGCAAAGTTTACTATACAGGCACCCTCAAATGCAAGCAGCGTGTGTTTGTTTATGGTTGTACGCCAGATTAAGCCTGGCCACAGACAAGTAGTCAGTCGGCAAAGTCAAGTGGAGCCAAGCGTACAAGTCGATAGAATTCAGAGAAGTTTGGGGTTGTGGGGGGAGAAGAGCAGTTAGTCAGCCGTTGCTCTCTCGTGCCAAAACATGTGGGTGTTGTCAGGATCTCCGCTAGTTGACTGGTTGGCGCGAGGGCTGTGAGATGAATCGCCTAAACAGAGGTCAAAGGCCTATACTGAAGTTATTTCAGGGTCTTCTCTTTTTGAGGTGCTGGAGTTTCACGGAGCTGAATGTAAAAGAAAAAAAAAGACAGCACTGGACAGAATGATGGAGAAAGCTTTGGATGCCGACGAGCAATGCAGTCATTCCCATTCTGTTTGGATGGGTCTGCTCCTGGCCGTGCTATCAGAGATATTATCTTGGTAATTTGTTGCATTCCTGGATATTTGTATGTGTTTAACTGGTGGACTGTAGTGGACATAGCAGTCTACCTCCGCAGACCAGTTTGTCTCAGTGAAGACAGGGTGCAGGTCTGCGTCATTTCATTTCGCAGTCTGCCTATGACAAGCAGCAGGCTGGGTCATAACAAGATGCTGGTTCCTTACTCCACCACTTCTACCAGAAATGGTCATAATCTGCTCACACCAGTGCGTTGGGATTTATCACAACAGAGTCCAGCTCCACAGAGAGAATGTGTTTTTGTACATTCACACCATCCCTTCCTGAAAAGTTGGCTGTCACCATATAAGGGAAGCTTTTATTTAAAGATAAATAATGAAGGTTTACAACATAAGCCTATTTCGCTCAAATGCAGCGTAAGCTGCACACTTAGAAATAACCTGATTTTGTTGGCTCTGCCTGTTCAGCTGAGATGGACTGTTTGTTGTGCGTACAGCAGAAAGACCCGGCAACTCGCTAATAGTTTGGGATTAGTGTAGCAATCCTCTCCCACTCACAAACTCACACAAACCATCCTATTCAATCCTTTGCACCCCATCAGCCAATTAAAGAGACACCATGGATGTCCTTAAGCAGTGTAGAGACTCTGGCCACTGCTACCATATAATCCCCCTCATCCAAACTCCATAGCATCCCTCTGGCCTTGTTTTTGTAGAAATATGAATCCCCAGCATTAGACCTGCATCAAAGCAGTTAATTATAAGTGTTGGTTTGTTGCTATTTTTATCCATGTGGATGCAAAATATACATACTTGCTTATGTAATCTTTGTGATGCATAACTATTACATAACTATAAATCAGATAAAGTAGTTCCAGCTACACTACCTTGTTTATTTTTGGCTGTGTATTATTAAGACGGGTTCTGATGACAGGAACTTAATTTAAATATACACACTGCCCCCCTCCCCGCTTGTCTGCTCCATTTGTTTAATCTTGATTTGTTTTGAGGAAGTGAAGTGATTGCGTTCCTCAAGGGCTTGAAACGCTGTTGATCCATCTGTCTGTCGCTGTATTTCATCTCGGTTTTGGCTTTCATTCATAAACAGTGCCTTAAGAAGACAAAAAATAAATACGCCGGAGGAATCCGGCCTCTACCACGCCATCAACATCACATCTCCGGTCCCTCATGACTCTGTCATCCAGCAGACAGTGCCCTCAATCAAGGGCTGCATTCAGTCCAGCTGGTGCTTTATTGCTCAGAATACCCAGCTCGTCGACTTTATTGTTTATCATTACAGGCGGACAAACGGCAGACCCACGTGCGCACGTTTTGCCCGTTCTCGCAGGGGCTTACCTGGCTCTCCAGCGAGTCGGCGGCTAAGACGAAAGCCAGCTTTATGTTCTGTGATTGCAGCCAAGCAGGGATTGTGCCCGTAGCCCAAGGAAAAGGGACGTGTAATATCATTATGTTTCACAGTGGGAGATTTACCAACAACGGCAAAAAGATCCCCTCTCTCCACCGCCCCTTCAGCAGCCCTCTCCCCCAGCTGTGTGGCACAGGCAGCCTGGAGACTTCAGGCTAAAGCCAGATTAGAGGAAATGTCTCCATGTCTCTTGAGTGTGGGGGTTAAGAGGATGGGCATGAAAGGATGTTTGTTGATGTTGGTGAGGCAAGAGGTGAGGCTCGGGGGTGGGTATTGTGGGGTGTTCCAGTAATTGGTGTTTTCTGTGACCATCGTCAGTGTGTACACACTACAGTATTGCCTCAGACACAGTGGAGCAGCTTGGTGTGCAGAGGGGAACAGATTTAGGTGGGTGTTGGCAAACAGTTGCATGGGTTTGCCTTGTTTTATGAAAAGGAGAAATCTCACAAAACTACATGTGGTTATCAGATATTTTGTTCAATATGTGTGATACATGAATACACCACTCAGGGCAGCTGTAAAGACTGAATGGATCACTTGGGCACAGGTGTAGGCTTAGTTTTGTTGTTAATTTACCTTTTCTCAGATCAGCACGCCCCCCCCCCACCCCATCATTTTCTTTTTAACGTGAAGTGCAAACATAGCTGGTCAAATGTTGCGACCAGTTTCCATGTTTGCTTGATATCCAGCACTAATGTGTGAGCATCGCCTGTGTGACTGCCACCCTATGTCCTCCCCCCCTCTCCCCCCTGTCTGTGAACTCTTCACCTGGAGCCTGGGGGACGACCACAGGCCCGGGCCTGACGGCTCGCTGCCTTTGGAATGATGGGGCTTGCTGTGTGTGCTGCAGAGGGTTGTTCCGCGCTTGTCTGGAGAGGGTCAAGAGCCGTTCAGCTCACCTTAACTGCCCTCTGCCTGCTTCTCGAGTTAACCCTTTTCACACATGCACTCTCACATGTGAAAAGCTTTGGTCATTTAGCAGGACGGGCCAATGTGTAAATGCAGTCCAGGGATGAAATGGCAAGTTGGTTCTGCAACCAGACCTAGGACAATTGATCGTCACCAGTGCACCAGGTTGATGAAACAGACAGGATGATGAACAAAAAGAGTAACTGTTGATTTGAAGGATTATATGCATTTTAAGGACCTATCTATGCATAGAGGCTGATAACAGTTGAAGAAAAAAACATGTATGCATGTCCAATTTGACACATTTCATTTACCTAAGAGTTGCATAATTTCATTTGGTGCCACATTTTCTGCCACCACTTACTGTTGCCAATGGTTTCAGTTCCATTTTAGTCTGACAAGCCTTTCGTTTTTCTTATCTCCCCGATCATGCTTTCATGTTTATAGTCTTTCAACTTCAACTTTATATAGTCAGGTCCAGAATTAGATCGTTCTTCTCACAAGCTGTAGTTAAAGAGTAAGGCAAATTGATGGAAGAGAAATGACTGGTAACCTTTAAATGACAAGCTCTCTAGATGACGACCTTGGGGCAGCCGTGGCCTACTGGTCAGCGCTTCGGACTTGTAACCGGAGGGTTGCCGGTCCGAACCCCGACCAGTAGGCACGGCTGAAGTGCCCTTGAGCAAGGCACCTAACCCCTCACTGCTCCCCGAGCGCCGCTGTTGTTGCAGGCAGCTCACTGCGCCGGGATTAGTGTGTGCTTCACCTCACTGTGTGTTCACTGTATGCTGAGTGTGTTTCACTAATTCACGGATTTGGATAAATGCAGAGACCAAATTTCCCTCACGGGATCAAAAGAGTATATATACTTACTATACTTATACTTACTTATACTTATACTCTCCTCTAACTCACTTCTCTTCTCCAGAACTCACAATCTCTCCTCCATTTCCCTTCTCCTAGTCACTCTCTTTCTCTCTTTTTTTACTCTTGTACACACACACACACACACACACACACACACACACACACACATACACACACACACACACACACCTGTCCAGGAAAGGTTTGGCTCCACTGAAGGGCTGCGTAGAGCATTCCAATTTCATGCTTGTAGACTGTGTGCATCGAGACTGTCTGCTTCTATACAGCTCATACTTTGTGCAGCCATATAAGCTTGTCTCCACAGTATAGAGCATCTCTTGGCTGCAAGGTCATCACATAGCCAGACTTCTCATTTCCACCAGTGGCTGTTCCAGTTAGTCACCAGTTCATATTCAGAAGGATATGGAAAATGGGAGCAGGTTGGTCTTTGATGGAGTAAATGTAAGATTTATCTACCACAATATACTGTAAACCAATCCACAGCCTAGATTTAAATTCAAGATTTTTTTCCCATTTCTGCATACCTCATGTACAGGGCATGTTAGATCATGATGACATTTTTTATTAGTGTAGTGTCTGTCCAAGCTATAAGACATTTTCAAAATTACTACTATCATACTATGTTCATTTAATCAGTGGAATTGAACAGTTGTCAGGTGTGACCTTCAGCATTTAGGGTCAACTTATCTGTGATATGCATAAATACTGTTAACCTATATCAGCATTTCAGATGGTTTATTGCCACCATAATTGCAGCAGTAAAAGTAGTTTCTGGAAATCATTTCTTTCCCATGATCTATGGGTCTGTGCAAGGGCCAAGTTGGTGTGGGAAATGAAAGTAATGATGAAGCATTTCATGAACCAACCAACCTCAGTCTCTCTGTTGATGAGCTGTAAATCTCAATTGAAGTTTTGGTAATAGGAAATAGAAATACCCAGTTAGTTTTCAGATGACTAAAGAACACCTAGCACAAAACCAAGCAACTTAATGGTCTTTATCAGCCAGTTGATATAAATCCTTCAGCCAATCATTGAATAGGTATGAGGTATTACCCTTGTCAGACGCCACCTTTTATGACATTCTGATGACGCAAGGAGTAATAGAAACATTAATCTGTTAAATTCATCTCTCAACATCTGTAGCCCTACAAATGAGCCAGATGAGAACTTCAAGTTCATAACTTGTAAGGTGCCTGGCAGAGATTCCTCCACAGCCCCCTCTTCATTGCCAGTTGCAATGATATTTATCGTTATTACTTTTTCTTGATTCCAGGTTATGAAAGTGCCACACACTGAGTGTTGGATCCTTTGATCTTTCTCTAATGAGGGTTCTGATTGCAGGGATTTGGAAAGAGATGCAACCCCTCATTAAGGCCTTTGAAGTACCTAGTGTTTAGAAAGAGTCATTCTGTGACATTTTGGGAGACATTCAAATTCTGCAGGGTAGTCCCCCCTTATTTTTCCCCTTCATGTTGCTTTTGTCAAATTTGTCTTGGTCTCTGACAGTCCTCAGATGGCTTGAAGTAAATGATCTAAAGCCGTCTGTCATCTTTAGCTGTGAATGTGTCATCCACCATTTTTCTGCTCTTACCAGTTTTCTGTTTGGTCTAATTGCTCCAGACTGTTACATTGCCCATCAGCAAACGCCCTTGCTCCATTTCTCTTCATAGTAAAGCTAACAACTAGCTTTGATAGTGTTTCCACTCAGTCTTCTATGGATGAAAGTCTTGCCTTGTCTGCGGTAAGCCCCTCACAAACACACACACACACACACACACACACACACACATATACACACACACACACACACACACACATACAAGGACCTTATCAGGTGGCCCCCTGGGTTGGTTCGATGACAAGCTCCTTTGTTCCGTCGTGACACCAGAGAGACCCTCACAAAGAAGGGAAGGAGTCTAGCCATGCTAAGTGCCTCCTAAAGTTCACCCACCATATTTGTCGGCCTGTTCAGCCACTTAGAAAACGACCGCTGTGGATTAGGCCATGAAGGTGGAGTGGGGAGGTTTGGAGTGGAGATGGCGTTGGGACAGGGGGAGTGGGGAGGTCTGGAGTGGAGATGTGGCGTTGGGGCAGGGGGGTATGGCGGACATTGTGTGTGCGCAGTAAGCCGGTAAATGGCTTATGGTGATACTGGACACGGAGCGATTAGGCTAGTCCTGCTGGACAGCCATGCCACAGTGCTCCCATTGAGTGATTGATTTAGTAAACCAGTCGGAATGAGAATGACAGAGAGGCAGAGAGAATACTTTGGTGCACAACGCTTTTCCTAGCTGCTCTTTCACACCCTTTTTTGGGAGTGTGCCTGTTTATCAACATTTCCTGCAGTTGACTGTCAGTTTCCTCCCAGATTGCCTTTAACATATGTAAGTGTCTTTTTTTTCTGTTGCATTCTTAGGTTCACACGAGTCTTGTCTCATGTTTAAGGACATTGCTCTGAATAATTGATGCACCACAAAAACAGAAGAGGAATAACAAGTACTCCACTCCAGTCCATGTTTAGTCCTAATTGTTGCTTTTCTGAGCGTTCCGATTTTTGTGCTCTTTGAAATCGAGCTAAACTGGGATTTGGTGAAATTACTTAAAACTCGCCCCAGGGTCTAATTGCATACCCGGAGTTTCAGTCGGAGCGTTCTGCGCCACACAGTTAGAGGAAGTAACAGGGCAGAGGCACGGAGACCGAGTCTCAAGTGAGTTGTAGGTCAGGTAGATGCATCTTGACCTTTGACCCGCTGCCACACACGGCGCAGTCGTTTAACCCCCTCTACAATGTTACACAGTGCAGTTAGTGACTTCAATGAGTCAAGGCGTGTTTAAGTGCGATTAGCCGCTTTGTTTTCTTATCTCGAAACCTATTCTAGGCAAATGCTGGCACTGTTCCAAACACAGGAATTATTTAATAGTACACATACAAATGGAATGAAAACACAGGCAGTGGTCCAAGTGAAACTTTTGATTAAAGAATGAGTTAGTTTACGTGACATTGGACGTATAACACAAATATGGCACACATAAACATGCTCAGTGTGAATTTTTTCCCCCTTTTCAAACATTTGCTCATTTGCGAAGCAAGTGACGGCACACAAGGTAAATTAAATCTAAAGAACTGTCCCACGCCCATCTTTGAAGTCACTCAACTTCTGTTACGTTTGAGTTCTTTTAAAACGTTTGAACTCTCAATCACAATCTAGGTTCATGTAGAGTCCCTGAAACTGAGATATACAGAGTACATACTGTATAGTGTATATTGTATACTTCAGCCTAAGACGCTGCTATACATGTCAGCTCCAAAACAGAAGTCCAGCTTTTATTTTTCCTCTCTCTTCTCTCTCTCTCCATCTCCTAAATTCCAGAGCCACTTATAAAGGCTCCCCCTAAATCCCACAGCTCCTCTGTTGAAAAAAGCAGGCCTGCATCCTTCTAGAGAAGGGCTTCTCCACATGAAATCAATTAAAAGGTGCTGGAATGTTCTGCTGAGATCTGGAGTTGATTTGGGAGCAGGGAGCAGGGACAAGGGGAAAGGCTGAGGACAAGGGGAAAGGGAGCCAGGGGGAAATGGGAGTGAGGGAGCCAGGGGAAATGGGAGGAGGGAGCTAGAGGGGAACCAGCCAGGGAGCCAGGGGGACCGGGGAGGAGGGAGCCAGGGGGAATGGGAGCGAGGGAGCTGGGAGGAGGAAGCAGGGGGAATGGGAGGAGGAGCTAGGGGGAAATGGGAGTGAGGGAGCTAGAGGGAACGAGCGCAGGAGCTAGGGGGGAATGGGAGAGGGAGCTAGGGGGGGAAATGGGAGGAGGGAGCTAGGGGGGAATGGGAGTGAGGAAGCTGGGGAAGTCGGGAGTGAGGGAGCTAGGGGTGGGAGTGAGGGAGCTAGGGGAATGGGAGTGAGGGAGCTAGGGGAATGGGAGTGAGGGAGCTAGGGGAATGGGAGTGAGGGAGCTAGGGGGAATGGGAGTGAGGGAGCTAGGGGGAGCGGGAGTGAGGGAGCTAGGGGGAATGGGAGTGAGGGAATGGGAGTGAGGGAGCTAGGGGGAGCGGGAGTGAGGGAGCTAGGGGGAGCGGGAGTGAGGGAGCTAGGGGGAATGGGAGTGAGGGAGCTAGGGGGAATGGGAGTGAGGGAGCTAGGGGGAATGGGAGTGAGGGAGCTAGGGGAATGGGAGTGAGGGAGCTAGGGGGAATGGGAGTGAGGGAGCTAGGGGGAATGGGAGTGAGGGAGCTAGGGGGAATGGGAGTGAGGGAGCTAGGGGGAATGGGAGTGAGGGAGCTAGGGGGAACGGGAGTGAGGGAGCTAGGGGGAATGGGAGTGAGGGAGCTAGGGGAATGGGAGTGAGGGAGCTAGGGGGAATGCGGGTTCAGGCACCTTCCCTGCACCTTGCACCGCTGTTTTAAAAGTATCGATTAGCACCGTATCGGATAAAACCAAAGCGATACCCAACCCTACTCACCACATCCTAGAAGTTCTGTTCCCCTCTATTTCCGCCCCTCCTGCTTTCCCTCACCTCACGCTTTTAGGAAACTCTACCGGACAGTCCTGCTCAATGTCATCACCATCCCCTTTAAAACTAAAGATGAATAGGCCATTAAAAACAACAGCACCCACACGTTTGTCAGACCAATTACAGTGCATCACAATGAAAATGAGCAAAGCAGGGGATCATTATCACTCCGTTAAAGTCAATTAACACAGCAGCTAATAATTAAAATGTTTTAGTAGCCATGAAAGATTGCTTTTAATGGCTTAATGACTATAATTGAAATTGTGACTGATATGCAGTGTGCCAGGAATTATCAACAGTCGCAGATTGCCCTCAAGGTATCTCACATGCATGCAGTTGGAACTTGTGAAGTTAGCGCTAGCGGTTAAAGAGCTTAATGGGAAAACGAGACGCTCCATGCTGGCTGACTCTGTGGTAGCCGTTAACGGTATTTGTGTTAAAAGCACGTCGGGACACCAAGAGGGTTTTTTTTTCTCACCAAGGAATGTAGATGTGGTCTCAGAGGATCTCACAAAGATGTGAGAACTTGTGTTTCGGCAAAACATCAGCAGTACTGGTGCATACCGGAGCTGTGTTTTAAAAAGCTCTGGCAGCTTCAGCTTGGTGCACCAGGCACTTCCCTTGAAAGCAGTTAAGCATGGCACACGTAGGCCTCCCCTCTCCTGCCTGTGACGGGCCCGCTCTGGCAGCCTCCGCCGACCCTCTCGGTCAGATGTGTGAGGCCTGGCCTGCATTCCAGGTATTCCTTTGGTAAATATTATGACAAATTCTTCAAAGTGGGCCAGACTGGGCGCAGGCGCTGGTCTGCACTGATTCAGCGTGGCATTCATATTTAATGGCTCCTCCTATGCATCTCGTCTCCAGCGCTGAGAGAAAAAAGGACAGCAGGGAACTTCTGTAAAATGTCATCACTCCATCCCCTAGAGATACGGATTGATATTTTATTTAACACCTTTTTCTTCAGGCTCCATCCATCATTACACATCACATCATATTTATTTTTTTTTTCCTCTGAAGCCACCCCTACATCGTCACAAACTGCTTTCGGCAGGCGGATGTGAATGGGCACTCACAGACCTGAGTGTCACAGCACTGTTTGTCCTGGCTTCCCCCTGTGAATGGGCACTCACAGACCTGAGTGTCACAGCACTGTTTGTCCTGGCTTCCCCCTGTGATATCTGAAGGTGGGAGCTGTGACACCGCTGTGGGTGGCAGTAGCGTGATGGGTGCACTGTGATCTTCTCCAAAAGATCCTGCATCACAGCTTATTAAGACCCCCCCTACAAAATCTCACAGCAGACTCTTAGGGCCATATCCTCCCATTGGCTTAAAGGGAAACTCCGCTCTAGCAACAACCTAAAGTCTATTTGTGGATGATTGATGACGAGTACATTTTTGTTTGGGACCAAAACAACATCAATCAGTGGAGTTTTGAGTAGACAGGAATATGTATTTTCAACTGAATAACATCTAGCATAGCCTTTGGGGGCAACGGCAAAATAAATCGCACATAAAAAAGGATTTATGCGCAAATGGGAGAATATGGCTGTTTATTGAAGAAACCACCACAGCCTGCTGCTATCTCGCCACAGGTTATCCGCTTCAGTGTTATCTCATGAACTTGGTAGAGCTGAGGCATGTGAATATGACGTGACACCACAATAAGAACATGACGTGACTCAACAATAAGAATATGACGTGACACAATAAGAATATGACGTGACACCACAATAAGAATATAACGTGACACCACAATAAGAATATAACGTGACACAATAAGATAATGACGTGACGCAACAATAAGAATATGACGTGACGCAACAATAAGAATATGACGTGACACAATAAGAATATGACGTGACACCACAATAAGAATATAACGTGACACAATAAGAATATGACGTGACGCAACAATAAGAATATGACGTGACACAATAAGAATATGACGTGACGCCACAATAAACTGATCAGCATAAGTCACTTCAGGACTGAGGAAGCTTTTTCCCTTTTGAGTAAGAGACTGCACATCCTGTGAGTTGAACAGGACTGGATTAGGGAGGAATGTCAAGCTGGCGTACCTTCACCGGAATTTTTTGGAGAAGGGAAGTCCTCAGCATTTTGGGTTAACCCCAATCTCATTTGTAGATGATTTTCCCCTCATTCTGTCGGCTGGCTTAGGTTACCTCTCCATGGCATACATTTTTTTTTTGGCAAACTTCCCTCCACTAATCTTAGACTTCAAAGGAGTCTCCACCAAAAGTTAGCTCATTGGGAACAGTAGGTTCTACTTTCTTACCCTGTATTTAAGCACATTTTTTAATGCATCGGTTCTGTTGTATTTATACATGCTTGTTTCTGCTTGGCCCAGTTTATTGTTTTGATGTTTTACTATTGGGTGTTGTCCCGAGGCACAAAATGGCCTTGTTCATTTGCAGTGACCGAGAGCCAGCCATGATTTGCAGCTTTAGAAAAGCTGTCATTTGGCCGTGCTGTTCTGGGTGAAGTAGAGTCGGGGACAGAGAAATTGTGGGGAAAATGAATTAACAATCCTCATCTCTGTCAGAAATATGTCATTGGACTCCGAAATGGAGGGTTGCCTGTGGGAAACAGCCTTCCTGAACATCCCCCCCCCCCCCCACTCCCGACTCGGTGTCATTCACTCTCCCTCCTCAAAGCCACAGCCTCCAATTAGGCCTCGAAGGTTTCTCCATGCTGTGGCCACTCTGTGCTGTGGTGCAGTGCTTGCACTGGTAAATTTAGAAGCTGCCATGTTTTATTTTCAGTTTGGCTTTTTATGCACAGTCATCGAGAACAACTTGACCACTGGCGGAAGCTGTAGGGAGCTGGGGTGATGGGCTAGACTATCCAACCCCTGCCAGATATGCAGAGACATATACGCCTGTTGAGTTCCATCACGTCCCATGGTCTTACTCTGGCATGGCTTGGCATGGTCCTCATCTGTTCTTATGGGCGGTCACATTTTAGAAGTGCCATTACTGAGAACAGATGCCTCATCACAAACGCCCATTTGTGTAATTATCCCATTCTCTCCACTTGTTTCCTTTTTGTGAGTGTGGCTTCTAGGGAAGGTAATAGTTACTTTCAAAGTGCATCTGCATGGCATATTACATTGTCCTGATCAGTAAGGAAAAATGTCTTTTAGTGTCAGTGTTTGCTCTTCAGGCCAGGGTCTTATGGGCTTTTTGTTCTACATACACTTTCTTTCCCGTTACCTTTCTCTTCCAGTGCTGTTATTATTTGCTTGTAAACTTTTATGTGCACTTTCCACTTGGCTTGCCCCCTTGGCCTTCCTCCATAAGGCTGTGGAGAGATCTTAGACACTAACTGGGCTGTTTACAGGACCAGTGACTGTCTCATCATTCAAGGCAGTCTAACGAGGGCTTTTCAGTTTGGTTCGGGGTCCCCATAATGCCTTTGTTGAGCTTGCCTTCTTGTTCTGAAGGCACACTTGTGCACACGCATACCACAAACATGGGCTCATCCATCCATGTATTTAACAGTGTTTTCTGGCCATCTTGCATTGGAATTCAGCTTGTGTCTCTCACATACATGACAGTCATACATTCGTATGCACATGCGCACAAACGCATACTCACGCACACACATACACACCCGTGCACACACACACACACCCGCACACACACACACACATTGCTGCAGGCACACATACTGCTGCATGCACATTGCACACACATAGGCACAACCTCTTAGCTGAATAGTAGACAAGCAATTGAGAGCCAATCTCTTGCCTTCCCCAGGTCTGGCAGAGTTTACGAGGACGTGACCGCAATAATAGTCCTCTCTTGTGAGTGCAGTCACATCCTCCCTTCCCCTTGAGCAGCACCCCCCACACCCCACCCACCCCACCCCACCCCGATTCTGTCTCCCTCTCCCTTCCACAAGGGACCCACCTCTCGTGCTGCCAAGAGTGCTGGGAGGTAAGTCACCCACGGCTGGAGAGCAGCGGCTCCCTGCTGAGAATCACAATTAGATATTTAGTGCTGATCTTTTCTGGAACCTTCTTGCACCGAGGAATGTGGAGGGTACAGTGTGCCCTGTTTGGACCAGTTAGAATGAAAACGCTGTCTAAAATTAGGTGATAAACAACTCGCCTAGTTAGCAAACATAGAAATTGTTGATTTAGGTCAAACTGTTGAGGAAAAAAAAGATTTTATAGGAAGACTGATTTTAGGGTCGAAGAATTGCACCATAAGGCCTGCTCATAAAAAGAAGCTGTATACATGCATAGCAGTTGTGTAATGGCTCCAAAAGCATTTTGTGGTTAACGAAACCCGAGAGAGAGTGGATCACTCCCACACAATGCAGAGCTTTTGACAGACGACCAAAAAATGAGAATGTTTGTGTGTGAGAAGCAAAGATCTAGAGAGAAAGGGTGTATGTGTTTGTGAGTGCATGTAAGGCAGTCTTTCAGCTTGTCTGGGCTGCTCCGGCCTGTGGTTGGTAGTGTTTGTTGGTGAAGCAGTGCTATGCAGCGGTACCCTTCTGGCCTAAGGTGAGGGCAGTAGTGGAAGAGGCGTCGCTGTGTTTCCCAGCCTGTGGTGGAGCAGAGCCTGTGTCAGCAGTCGTAGGCTGTGCCAAGACTACCCGTGGCCCCAGCGCTGTCCGACAGCCAGCCGCGGAGATCTCCGCAGACCGTCACTGGGCAAAAATACCCACATACCCCGGCTGTGATTACAGAGGCCTATGGAGTTATGCTGGATTTCTCGTTTGATTTTGACGATTCGACAGGGGCGGGGCTGACAGCTGGCTGTTGGACATAAGAAGACATAGTTCTGGAAAGAGGACAAAAATGAGCTAGTGTGGTGTAGTCTGAGAGAACACCCACTCTTATTCATCTACAGTACTTCCTCATATACACACACAAATAAACACCAGTGGAAATGGGGCCTTTGTATCAAAGAGATGGTTTGGTCTTAGGAAACTGGCCTTCCTCCCACTACCTTACCATATAGGTAGGCATCCTACCCATAATCCTACCCCTACCCCTCGGTCCGTTTCTGTGAAGGCTGAACTGAAATATGAGTGGGCAGTTTTTTCCCCCCTTCTTTTCCTGGACCCGTAGTTTTGCTCAACCTTTCCAGTCCAAATCATGTTTTGCAACACATCATTTGCAACATTACCTCTCACTGACAAGCTTTGTTCCCCTTAGACCAACTAGTGGAACGTTATGCCAACAGCACTCAAGGTTTTGGATTTTGATTCCCAGATAGGAGTCACACTAAAGTGAATGTGCACCTGTACAGCAAGTTGCTTTGATTAAAAGCACGAGTGAAATCAGTGAAATGTAAAATCATCTGTCCATCTTTCTTTCCATCTGACCACATAATTCACCATATTTATGTTCAGTGTTTCCCAGAGAACTGAATTCCATTTGTGGTGGTTGGTTTGCAGAATTAACTTGAATGCAACAGTTTTTAACAAATTAGCACAGCTTGGCTATGATGCTAACCAGATTGAAGCACAATTTAGTACAACCTGGAAAATCATTGTGTGATGGTCAATGTTGATATTGTGGTGGGCCGCCACAAATAAGTCAATGTATGGGAAACACTGATGTTCCAGGCCTGGAAGAAGATGCATGTATAGTTATTGTAAGCTGCTACTTTTTAGAATACCAAAGATGCTGAGGTTGGGATGTCCTTCATTCATTATTAAATATTTCTAATCTTGATCTTTTCTGCATCAGCCCCAAAGACCTGCAGCTCCAAGCAGTTTGTGTGCAAGGACCAGGTGACCTGCATCTCCAAAGGCTGGTGCTGTGACGGGGAGAAGGACTGCCCAGATGGCTCGGACGAGGCCCCAGATATCTGTGAGTAACTATGTGTTTTGTGTAACAGCCTTCCCGTACCCACTGCCTTAAATTGAGCCACTAAACTTTGCTGCGGGTTCCGGTAAATTGTGTTCTAATTCCACTGGGAGGAAACGGAGTTGAATCATCTGGAAGAATGTGCAGCTCTGTTCTCATTCTTTCTCTCACTCACGCTCTCCTTCACACAACCACGCCCCACCCCTCCATCCCCTCAGCAGCCTTACACTACCACAGTTTTGGCAGTGTTTTTTTTTTTGGGTAAATGTTAGCAGCTAAGTGCTAACAGATGGGCTTGTGCATGAAACATTAGGACAATGCCTGTGGATTAGAAGTGGTCTGGGGGTGCGAAGGGGTTACATGTTTTAGCACAGTTGGGTTCGCTCACCTCCCCCCAAACACCTCTCTTTGCGCAAGAGGAATTGAATGTTGAAGACCGTGGCCAGTCCTGGGTAAACACAGGCACTTTGCCTCTCGCAGGGAGAGTGGAAAAGAGGGAGAGTGGACGCTTGGCCCCTGGCTTTCTCTTACTTAAAGCACTCAGACCCCCAGCGTTTCGGCTCGGACGTGATGCAGCTCTGGGCTGGCTTCCGGTCCAGTTTCACTTGTGTCTCAGAGGACAAAGTCCTTTGTGTTACCTTGTTCCTGCAAAGGTAAACAAAAAAACAAACTCACAAGGAAAGTGAACAAAGCTAGCCACAGCGTCCCCCTTTCTCTCTCTCTCTCCTTTTTTCTCTCTTTCTTTCTTTCTTTCTTTCTTTCTTTCTTTCTTTCATTTATTTCTCTCTTTCTCTCTGTCTTTCTTTCTTTCTCTCTTTCTTTCTCTCTTTCCTTCTCTTTCTCTTCCTGGTGGCTGTGTTTTGATAATCAAAATTAAAAGTCTTCCTTTGCCTCCAAGTAGTGAAAGATAACATCACACAACTCTCGTCCTGTGACTCTTTCTGAGTGGCCATCGACCTCTCACCATACGCCAGGCTCTAATATCATTTCCATGCCTCTTATAGAGTTTGGCCAAGCAGACAATGTGCCTTTTCATTTTGACTGAAGCCCACACTGAGTCATAACACAAAGTTTATCCACCCAATTAACTATCGTCTACGGTGTTCTGGCTACTGTGCTCTCAACTGCATTTAATAAGCTGCCTTGCTGCTAATATAGCTATTATCACAGCTCTGAGGTCACACACACTCAAGGTACAACTTAACAACTTTCAAACCACATTTGGTTGTTATACCGTGTGGGTTTTGTTTTGTGTCAGGTTGGACAGCAAGGTATTCACAAGGTGAAATCTACAAGTAATGTACAGGCTGTGTAGCCACAATTTATGACGGATCATGTCAGATCAAGATCAAGATCACCTATTTTAAGCTGCCCAAATGCAAGGCTCATCAAAGGTCACTGTAGTGTAGGTGTGGATTAATTGTCATCCTCGTGGGAATGATCTGCATAGTGGTGATGCCACCATGCCCCCATTCCATCCCTGATATGTAGAGTACATATTTAGAGGAGATACGGGTGTGTAATCTGTAACTGAAAATTTTTTTTTTGTTTGTTTTTTAAGATCATACGGTGTTGGACCTTTACTAGTTCTACGCCCTGTTGTGGTCATGACCCTTGATCATTTAGCCACATCAAAACTGTATTAGTTCTTTTACTTCCACTTTTTGTTTCACACTTTGGTTTGCTGGAGGTCTCTCATTGTACATCAGCCAGAAAAATGTCTTCCTACACTAAAGTGAAATTCCAGTCTATTTTCATTGACAGTAATACTTAAACTGGTTATATACTTGAAGCACACACAAAGACACACCCCGACGTGTCACAGACACGCATGTTCTGTACACAAACACAGCTTCCCGGCTCCACGGCTTCATTCCATAGGGTTAAGTTTAGACTTGTCTCTAGACCACAGACTTGCCATGTTTGTTTGTACTGTATACAATTTTTACTGCTTTACTGCCTAGTGTTTTCAACTGCGCCAGTTAATTACTAACCAGCAGATTGGGTTCCCAGCCTCTGCCAGGATCCTTCGGGCGGACACACTTTCCCTTCTTTGTGCTCTTTCATATTTTTTGTCTCTCTCTCTCTCTCTCTCTCTCTCTCTCTCTCTCTCTCTCTCTCTCCCCCCCCCCTATATGTCAGAACACTGTGCTCAGTCAATCTCCGATCTCTGTACTGGGCGGCCTGCTCTGCTCTGCTCTGCTCTGCTCTATGGGCCTTCCTTGAGGCCTGTTTATATCCTTAAGTAGGTCAATATATCATTAAAAGAAGGGCACACGGTTACTGAGGAGAAGGGGGGAGGAAGAGAAGTGACTACTCCCTTTATCTCTCTCTCTGTCTCTCTCTCTGCCTCTCTCTGCCTCTCTCTCTCTCTCTCTGTCTCTCTCTCTCTCTCTCTCTGTCTCTCTCTCTCTCTCTCTCTCTCTCTCTCTCTCTCTGTCTCTGTCTCTGTCTCTCTCTCTCTCTCTCTCTCTCTCTCTCTGTCTCTCTCTCTCTCTGCCTCTCTCTGTCTCTAACCCTCTCCCCTCTCTCTCTCGTCCCCCATATTCTCGATGACCACATCAGTCCTGTTTTCTTCACACTAGAGAGCTGCACTGGAATCTAGACAGGAGGTAAAGCAGTTCATTCAGCCCAGATGTAAATGCAGCTGTCCTGATAAGCTGCTGCCGGTTGGTGGTGAAGCCGCATAGGCTCACCTGGGGGCCCGTAGCATGGCCTGTGTGTGTGTGTGTGTGTGTGTGTGTGTGTGTGTGTGTGTGTGTGCGTGAGACGTGGCTGCCCTTTTACCATGCCTGGAAGCTGCTCAATTTGTGCTGCTTTCCGTGCAGAGGGCTCTCTTGTTCGGTCTTGCACCTCTTTCTGTCCCTCTTAAGTCGATGCCAATGCTCATCTAAGCAGGAGGTCTCATTGAAGTAATGATAATTCAAGGCAGACAGCATGGAATGCATCAACTGAAGTGAATGTTATGGGGCCAAGGAAAATCTAAGCACAGTACAGTACTGAGAAACAGATCTACATCATTCAAAAACAAAACCTAAAAAAAAAAGATGTCATCTTCTGAAACTTCCTTGGCAGTAGGCTAAACAGCCAAGTGTATTAGAAACTGTCTCCACTATTGTTTCAACAAGGGAATGATTTAATACAAAATGGCAGCCCGTTAAAGCACCCTTGCAATTATGCTTGTTTGCAGATGACTCTTACTGCTTTAAGTAACTGGAGTGCCTAGTTGACTGGCTGTAGTAGACCACAGTCATAGCTTTCCATTTTCTATGCTAGACCCATGAAGGCCAAATGTAAGTTCTCCTTGAAATTATTCTTCATTTATTCAAATAATCATTCACAACGAGTCTAGTTTTTACTACAGTAGTACAGATGTAAATCATGTGTTGTATGTCTGAGATCTTGCTAAGGTAGTTATTACAGTCACTGATTCTAGCCATAACCCCAACACTGGCATTATTTAAATGTTCACTTGTCGACTTCAAATAAAATTCCAGCATTGAGAAACAGCACTTTATTATGTGCAATTCCAAAAGGCTCTAAGGCATCTGGAAAACCGGTTTTATTGCCTTTTGTACTTTTGTTAGGTACTGGGGGCCATAATTGTGTCCATATTTCTACTTTTTTATATTTTGAATGTATTTGGCAGAAAGGACAACTGACTAGAAGTTATGCCCGACAAATCTGAAATCAGCACACTTATTCTCTGGTCACCAAAAAACAAAAACTCAAAATCAGGACATCTGCATTTTGATTGATGTTGATATTTGAGGCCAAGGCTTTGATCATGAAATGTTTGTGATCCGTGCATGAACACCAGCCAAATCATCCCAGACACAATTCTGGAAGGCTTCAGTCAGTGCAGCTGTATTTATGGGTTGCCTTTGTCAGCATAAAGACATGGCTGGAAGCCTTGAGAAGGGATCTTAACAGCCACTCTTAATTGCACGTGCGGCCATCGTTCGCATACTCTCTGATGCAGCCCTTGTCTGGGGACCAAATCTAGAATCCCAGTTTGAAAGTGTCAAATAGTGTTTTGTCACATTCTGTTGACTAATGCCATTTCTCTGGCAAACAACTGCAAAAGAGAAACAATCAAAAGCATGGATTGTTTATTCTGACATGCCACCTTGTTGTCAAACACGTCACCCTAAAAGCCAATAATCTTGTGTCCAAATGGCACCAGCACAGACGGAATAAGGGTGGACAGCTAATAGGCGAGCAGTCGACCACAGCTCGGCCTCCCTGCGGTTCTAGTTCTGTCCGTGTATCAGACGAGGACACCTCAGGAGCAGCAGACCGCCGGAAGACTGAGCCCAAAACAGGAAGAGGAGAGGAACGCCTGGTCTTGTGCCAGACGCAGAGCTACTCTTTTCCCAGTTTTTTTTTTTTTTTTTTCTTAAGTCTGTCTCAATCTCTGTCTGTCTATCTCTCCATCATTTTCTATGTGTGTTTTCTGTCGGTCTCACTCACTGTACACCAACAGCACTCGGGGGAAGTGAGACGCGCGCCAGTCCCCTGAGGGTTGGGCTTCCCAAGATTTTAATAAGCCCTTGTGTTTGTGTGCATCTCACTGTCTGTGTGTGCAAATACCTTCTTGTCTGGGATTCGTGTACATATCAGTCTGTAGATCTGTGTGCTGAAGCAGTGAAGTGAGCTTGACGTCCAGGCCGCCTATGAAAATGCAGATAGATAACCCCACGAATGCTAAGTTGCCACTGAGAGCCGTTGTCCAAACTCTTGAGGATGGCTCTACCAATTAAGCTCTTTGAGCTTGAGCTGCATGATGGCGGGAACACAACAGCATAACAAGGCCTGGGAGAAGTAGACCATGCGGCAGGGGACACTAGGGCCTTTATCTGACCTTGTTAGCATAATAGAGGCATCCTGCCCAGGTAGGGCCTCCTGCTACATAATCATGTCAATTCAGAGTATCAGCAGGCATCCTATAAGCCTGTGCATGACACTGATACCCCCCCCCAAACCCCAAGGGTGATGTCTTTGATTGTCATTTGATTAAATGGAGCAGGCCTCTCAGTCATTGGCAGGGAGACCTGTGTTTGTGTGTTGATGGGTCCATTTATGTTGGGTTCAATGATGGCTTTTTGATTAGGTTAGCGGCCTGGTTCTTTAGGAACACCCTGTGAAACCACAAGATCTTTCTGCATTTGTTGTTTATGTCTGTGTAGATATAAAAGCTGGCTTTCATCAGGCCCCTTATTGCGCTGTGTGTGTGTGTGGGTTTCGTTTTTATCCGTCCGAAATCTCTAAGGCCAAATGTGTCCCAACAGGCCCAGGCCTCGCGTTCACTATCGTTTGCATTTAGGAATGAACTTTGCATCTCAGGCCTGGTTTTATCTCCAGAGTTTCCTCTCTGCGTCTGTGGCGCATGCAAGAGGGATGGAGACGAACTGGGGGGGGGGTGGACCAGGGTGGACCAGGGTGGACCAGGGCCATGTCTAATCTGGATCTGAATTGCTTATGCAAATGGCCGTGCCTTTCAAATTCAGATGGCCTGTTAAACACTCACATTCAGCCTCAGAGGGCAAGTCCGTCACTCCCGGGGGCATTTACACTTGTTAACCTCGAGCCGACCACACAAACACTCATGCACACTTGCGTGACCACCATGCACATATGCAGACTGCCTTGACCACACATGCGCTAATAGGTACACACACTACACATCAACAAACACCAACACACACACACACACACACACACACACACACACACATGTATATATATATATATATATATATATATATATATATATATATATATATATACATGTGTATATATATATATATGTGTATATATATATATATATATATATATATATATATATATATATATATATATATATATACACATACACAACATACACACACACACACACACACACACACACTAATACACATTCGCATAAGGCCCCACCACCTGTTTTCTGCAATTGCCCACACAAGCGGGGCCCTCTTGCCAGCCCGCTGAGAGCACACAATGAGTCATGTCCATTTTTGTCTTTTAAAGGAAGAAAAATAACAGTCTGACTCGTTCTTATTTTATGGAGGTAATTTCATAGCTTGCTCAAAATTTGCTGTTGAGTTGATTTGATTTGATGTCAGCTTGTAACATGGAGCTCTTGTTGTTGTGGCAAGGCCTGCTGGGCATCTGTTTGGAGTGGGATGGAGCATGATGTGGAGGAGGGACCTGGAGAAGGAGACATTACAGTAGACAGTCACCAAGCTTCAGTACTACACACCCATACTCTCTCACACGGGGCCTGTGTGGGCTTACAGCAGAGAGATGTAATGTGTTTTCATTCCCAAGCCATGGCCTCAGGGGGAGATTCAGATCCCCACCCCACACAGCCCACCACTTCTGCTGGCCCTCAGCTAGACGTCCACACCACAGGCTGAACCACAAACACCCAGCAGGGCAATCTCAGCATCTCTCTTTCTCACTCACTCTCTCACTCTCTCTCTTGCTCTCTCTTTCTTTCTTTCTTTCTTTTTTCTTTCTCTCTCGCTCGCTCGCTCGCTCGCTCTCTACCCCCCCAACCCCAGAGGAAAGGGCTAGGGATGGAGAAGGCAAAAAAATGAGACATTCAAGGAGAAACCAAGTGTGTTGGATGATTGCGATAAGGCACAGAGGCTGCACAGACTATAGAGTCCTCGATGTCATATGGGGGAGGATTTCTTAGTGAGATTTTAAGATGAATAGGAAGACTGTGGGGTTGACTGATGAAAAACAGCCACACATGGGGATTTTCTGAAGGCAAATGACCGCTGAGCTGTGTATGGAGAGCTTGGGGAGATGTCTGATGCTAAGGTCATAGAAAAGCTAAGGAACCCCTTCTACCTGCCTGCATACCTGCAAACTAGTCACCTTTCGGTGAAAATCGACGTTTTTGAATCAAAATATGTTTTTTTTTTTTTTTTATTTTTTTTTTTTTTCTTGGGGGTCAACTTCCTATAGTCTGGAGTGAGGCTATCGTCGATTTCATGCGAGATTGATAGGCAAGTGATTGTTACGCATAGCCTGCCTGCTATGGCCTGCAGCAGCGATATGGCCAAGGAAAAAAAGAAAATGTTAGCTAACAAACACGTTGCCACATGCTACACTCTCTCTGACTATAACCTCAAGGTAAAACATATTGTTAGGCCACTTTTCTCTTGCCCTCGGTGGGTTAAATGAAAGACTTGCTGAGGTGAGGTTAACAAGTGTTTACTCGCAAATTCACTTTCCCGCAGCTGGCCATTTTGAATTGCTTTGCGAAACAAAACGACCAAATGTAGTTATTTGCAACAAATCTGAAAGTGGACCTAGCAAAATATTTTGACTTGCTCAGTGATGGGTGTTTAATTTGTTTGTTTTCTGTGTAGCATATAGATCATAATTCTTGATAATTAGCGTGCAAACAAGTGAGACCTAGGCTTCTAGAGTAGACTGACATTACGCACCTACTGCTGAGACCCGCCCCTTTAGTTGGAATGTGATCATTGCAGCCTCAGTAGACACAAGAGGAGCAGAAAGACACCAACATAACATGAGGGATAGATGTATTTCTTCACAAAAAAATACCAAATGATAATGGATTGAAAAGAGGTACTAATAAACCAGACACGCTAGAATAGAGACCAGAAAATGGATATCCACAGTCCCTTTCTATCAACACCAGTGATTTTTAGAGATAAGGATTAGGCTTTAAAACAGATTGTCAACATTTATGTTGTTTGGTCTGTTTTTGGCTGCATACATGAAGGCCGAGGTGGGCAATGTGTTTTCCCTGGTTTGAGGTAATACTGACATTTCTTCAAGGATGGCAGGTCTGAAAATATCTTCGCCATCATTAAGTTATTCAATTAGGCTAAACATGGCCTTAACTCAAAACAGCTGGTAGGCCTACTGTTAGGACTATGTCATTTTAATATGTAAAAGTGTCAAATGCAGCCATATTTAAATTCTGCTTACTGCACGTTTATTATACTATGATATGATAATATTCAATATTCATTATTGCAGATCTACCCATGTGCATGTAATGGAAATGTTGGTTATTCCCGATATCCCTTCATTTACATGTTAAAATGTAAAATCTTTTTCAAATCTTCTCCGGGGGAGAATGTCACCTTTCAGAAAATGTCACCTTTTTCAGCCCTTCTGAGTTTGCAGGTATGTGCCTGTGAGAACCTGCACATTAGACACCTCCATCTCACAACATGTAATACCAGTCTCTCACCATCTCTCTCTCTGTCCGTCTCTTTCTCTCTCTATCTTATCCATCTCACACACACACGCACACGCACACACACACGCACACACACCTTACTGGTTGTCTCCAGTTCCTCTTTAGATTGACTGGGTTGACGCTTTTAATGTGGTCCTTTTGTCCAACTTTTGCAACGTCCTGCTGTCCTGCTTGGTGTGCAGTTCTTTCCCATGACTCGCGTATCCCCTGTAATTTCAGTTCTCGTTCAGCATAAAGCATGAGCTGGCGCTCATGCTTTATGGTGCAATAGCTCACCTTAGATGTCTCGTTATGATAGCTTAGTATTATAATGCCATTAATAGTGAGAACAATGGTAATTTACATTCAAAGTGGACATGTTGTTGGAGATATGGAGATGGAGATGTGGAGATTCCCCAGAGAGTAAAGCTGAAGCTAATAGCGGGAGTCCAGTCCAGCCACCGTCCAGCAAACAGAAATTATGTAAAGCATTTTTTAGCCAGTTCTAAAAGAATTAATTTTCCACGAATGATTTGCCATAGTATTTCCTTTGAGGTTAACATGTAGATGCTACATGATAGAGGCAGAGAGGACATATCCAATAATTCAAATGGGGTTACGGCAGTTTGCTCTGTACACAGGTGCTGGATGATGTAGGTGGCTTTTTTGTAATGAATGCAGGGTGTAAGTATGTACTGTAGACCACTCATATAACTTTGTGTGTGTGTGCATGCGTTGTGCTGATGTGGACTGTCTGTGGTGCTCACTGGTTCGGCCTGTCACCCCGAGGAACATGTTCATTGGAGCTGACAGGAGTTTCAATGGGAGTCAGAGGGGATCACAGACCCCTGACGCGCGGGAATAAACGCGGGCCTTTATGCAGTGCACAAAAGCTCAACAGGGATGGAAAATGTAAGGTCATTATGTAACCAGAGTGGTTGGAGGGCAAATGGGGAACACACACACACACACACACACACACACACACACACACACACACACACACACACACACTTGTGTTGTGTGGACCCAGCTATGTCGGGTAGACTCTTGGAGCTCATGTTCTGTACAAGGGTATGTACCATGTTGAGTGTAAGGAGCGTAGATAGTTCCTCGGAATGGAGATAATTAATAGCTTTGTTCCATGGGATATGGTAAAGGTTCCTGCCTTAGTTCTCCATTCTCAAACACAAAAGCATGACTGTGGGTGCAGTGAGGGGGAGAAAAAGATCTGCAGAGCCATTTTACAGAAAACGTAACCATGAAAAGGATAGCCTGTTGTGTCGCTGGAATTGTCAAGTGTGTGGGTTCATGTGAATTAATGTAATACTGAATCTGGGGACCAAACTTGGAAAACAGTCTGTCTGTTTTATACGAGAGTGGTCAATTGATAACAGTTTGGTTTGTTTGGACATCTGTTGTATCTATTACATTCAGCTCAGTCAGAAAAAAGATTTAGCTCCAATTGTGTGAACCTCATTTGAGAGTTCTTTCAGCACTTGAGATAAAAGAAGCTTTATGACCTGCAGTCGGATGTTTGCCATTGGTTCTGTTCTCCTCCAGTCTGGCCTGGGTCTTATCTGAGGCCAGAGGTGCGGGGCTGGAATGTGAGGAGGTGTTGGGGCTGTTAGGGAGCTCCTCAGGCTTACTGTAGGCCTGGCAGCAGTGGAGACATTGAGCACCTCCACCCGCAGCACTTAGTGCCATCGGTAGGTGAGGCCTGCTTTGTTACCATAGCGCAATTGTCCCTCCCATGTTAGCGCAGGTAGATTTGACATGTTCTATTCTTCTGCTCTGCTGGGAAGCGCACCCTCTTCACACATGCACATACTTATTACTTTATTACTTCATTCTGCACAATGCTTATGACAATCTGCCATTGTTCTACAGACCTGCAGTATTACTCTCTCTCTGTGTGTGTGTGTGTGTGTGTGTGTGTGTGTGTGTGTGTGTGCTTCTATCTCAGTCAAACCTAATGGTTTAAAAATGTTAAGGAGACCATAAGCCTAACAGGCAGCGACACAGGCTGCTTGGAAATGGCAAAAATGGGGCTTAATCCAAATTCCCTTTAATGTTTGCCTAAATGAGGGATTGCTCTGCTTAGGCCCCGTGCTGTGGATTGAGGGGCTGTTATCTGGATTTATGGCAGCTGTGTGCTGTGCGCACTTGTATCCTGTTTGTTTGAACACACATCCTGTCTTCTCAGTTTAACACGGTGCGCTGCTGGGGCTGCTGCTGGATGAGGTCCCTAGTGATTACAGTGGGGGGAATATTGTGTCCAGTAAAATGACCGAGCTGTAGTAAAAAAGGGGGTTCCTTAATTATCTTGAACAGCACGTACAGAAACCACTACCCCCCGCCCCCTACACACACACACACACACACACACACACACACCACACACACACACACACACACACACACACACCTTTATATCTCCTACTTACTCTGCCTTCTTTTTTGCGCCTTCTCTTTAGACTTCTGCCAGTTGTCTGGGATGAGGGTGTCTGTGACCTTTCAGGAAGGAACAGCTCATTGTCTGAGTTAGTGGGCCGGGTGTGAACTTACCGCCAACAACCCCCCCCCCAATTCAGCTTGAGTTCAGAAGCTCTTGACTGCATCTCTCTCTCTCTCTCTCTCTCTCTCTCTCTCTCTCTCTCTCTGCATTTCCCATGCATCTTACTTCTCTCAGATCTACCACTGTGACCCACACCACGTACTAAAAAGCCCCCTCCCAGGCAATATCTGCAGGCTACGGCCCATTGTACAGTCTTGCCTTAGTTTGTTTACAACACATGTCATTACTTGCTGGGCTTGTTCAAACAGGCTGACGGTTTCTCCTCCTCTCCTCCTCTCCTCTCCTCCTCTCCTCTCCTGCGCTCCTCTCCTCTCTCCTCTCCTCTTCTTTCTCCTCTTTTTCCTCCTCTCCTCTCCTCTCCTTTCCTGCGCTCCTCTCCTCTCCTCTCCTCCTCCTCTCCTCTCCTCTCCTCTCCTGCGCTCCTCTCCTCTCCTCTCCCTCTCCTCTCCTCTCCGCTCGCAGTGCTCCGCTCTCTTGCTCTGGAGAAAGTCCCTCCTACAGCTGTTCTGTTCCAGAATGTTCTCTGGTCTCCAGTGAATGCCCAGGGTTTGTTGTGCTTTAAGAGACGTGGTTTAGGTTGTGCTTTGCTTGTCCTCCTGCCAGTAGCCTGGAGCTCTCTGTGGGCAGGAGCATAAAGCCTCATCACGGTGCACAAACTCAAACACTCAATCTCTTTCTCCCTCTTATTCTTGATTTTTTTTTTTTTCTCTCTCTCTCTCTCTCTCTCTCTCTCTCATATTCTCTCTCTCACACACATTCACACACACACATCTTACACAAGCACCTTGACTACATAGATTTTGGCCAAGGACTCCATCCCTCCCCAAATTACATAAGTCTCTGGAGCTGTTGTGCTCATATTTTAATAAAAAGAAGAGCCAGCAGGCTCGCAGATCACAAGACGCCAGATAGGATGGCCAAGAGCTGTATATATAGAGAGTTCGGACAACTCAAATCATGGGCGCCATGTTTCATCCCAACATCGGATGATTCTACAGTGTAACCCTATGGAGTGAATATGGTATGTTGAAATATATAGCTTATTTTCACCATTAACATGCCTATGAATGATGATATCAACGTTTTTCAGTATGTAAAGGCCCTTACGGAAATATTCCAGTTTATATTTACTGTTGATATCTTAAATGGCCCTGTAAAATGCCCATTGTGTAGTGAGTGACCACGTCGCCTAATCAGTCTGGGAGCATTGTTTACATGGAATGCTAGCGAAAAAGCTAATGCTGAGATAAGGCTTGGCTAACTTCAAACTTTAATTCTAAATGAATTTAAATTCTAAACTTTTGTGACAGATGGTATTACTATAATTTTCCTATGGAATGTGTTATAAGTGGAAGAGAGAAATTGACATTTACCTCACACAATATT
>NC_063192.1:30022564-30087564 GCF_017589495.1 Alosa alosa | reverse complement strand
CCAGACCTTTCCCTGCCAGTAGGCCACTGGGACTTTCACCTCTGGGCTCGTCCAGACAGGCGCCTGCAGGCCTCTTCCCTCGGCCATCCTGGGCCCAGGGGTCTGCAGCGGAGGACCGTTATCAGGCAGCTGCCGACAGGAGCAGAGCGCGGGAGTGCCGGCCTGTAATCATGCAGTGATGGAGCAAGGGGCGGGGCTTCGGCTTAAGTGAATGAGAGTGGTTAAGTGGTGTGTGTGTGTGTGTGTGGACAAGGCTGTGTTAAAGGAGGATACATTGGAGAGAGTGGAGAACCGGTTGCAGGAAGAAACCTGCACAGGCCCCCTTCGCATTTCTGTTGCGATGTCAATGTCCACCTTGTGCTTGTTGTTTCCACTTGCTCAGTGAAGCCTACCACCACTGTACAGCCAGCCAGCTGGCCGCCCCCCCCCTCCTGCAGACCAGTGCCCGGTTGTTTTTCCCCCCTCTGGCTGCCTCTAACTGGCCGATTTATGTGTGCCGCTGTCAGAGGTTCCCTTTCATCAGCAGCAAACAGCTGCGGCTCCTGTTAAGTGGCGACGTGCGTCCACCTTCCAGGTGTTGTTGCTCCTGGGCTTTGCAGCGACCGCACGGGACACGCTCACGGAGAGATGAGAACGAATCCCCCACCCCACCCCTTACTTAGCCTTGCCCCCCAACACCCCCCCACCTGAGATGCTGTAACAATAACCCAAATCCTCTCCTGTGTGGTCATTGTTGTCACAGGACCATCGTGGCTCATATCGCTGTCCCCAAGAGCTCATTACAGGGCGGCTTTATGGCTTTATGGGCCCGATAAACAGGCTTGTTTATTACGGTGCCTGGAGGCGTCTCGAAGGCGTGGTGCCCCTCAGAGCAGGTGTGCCGTGCCGTGCCATGCCAGTCCATGTGTTCTGCTCCGTCAGCGCTGGTGTGGAGAAGGGCCAGACATTTGTTTATTGTGTTTACTTGTGTACTCTTTCATTTGGGGAAGTCAACACATTTGTTCCGCTTGTATGAGCCTTGTGTGTGTGTGTGTGTGTGTGTGTGTGTGTGTGTGTGTGCTCGCGTGCAGTTGTGTAGGCATGCGTGTGTGACTATGTTTCTGCGCAGACATGTAGACATTACGCAATTCCATGACCTAGTTTTTTTTTTTGTTTTGCAGGTATGGTGTGTTTGTAGGCGTAAACCAAAAGTGAAATTGCACACCCACAGTAAATGTGTGCAGACACACAGCAAGTCCTCAGTCACAATCATCCATTCGGAGGCGTTAGGCCCCAGTGAGCCCTTTCTGCAGTAGCTCAGCGGAGGGGTCTCTAGGAACCTATGTGTGCTGGATGTGGGTCACTCTCACCTGCTAGTGGTTCAGCTGTGTTTAAGTAGCCTATATGTGGGTTCTTGTTGCGCTTTGCCTGCAGTGTTCAGTCCTTCAGGGGTGTGTGTGTGTGTGTGGTGTGTTTGTGTGTGTGTGTGTGCCGGGTCAGGCTGGGTGTGTGTGTGTGCGTGCGTGTGTGCGCCGGGTCAGGCTGGTGGTGTTTGGGCTGTGTGGGATGTGTGTGTGTGTGTGTGTGTGCTCTCATCTGGCTCTGGACTCTGGTCTGTTTGCTGTCCTAGCTGAGAGGCGGGCCAGCTAACCATGAACAAACAGTGACTGGCAAACACAACCGCCCTCCGCCATGCCTTGCACACGTGTGACTGGACTTACCAAAAGGAGCCTCACAACACCAGAGCCTGCCCCTCACCCCAGACTCCCTTGTGTTGAAGCCAGCCATGTCCTCTGTTTCCCTTAGAAAACAAATGCACCCTGTGTAGCCTCTTTAAGAGGGTGCAAACAAAATACAGTCAGGGTTCCCACGGGTCATGGAATTTCTGGAATATCATGGAATTTTAGAACATTTATTCTAGAAAGTGGAATATCATTTTTGGGGGTCATTTTGTTGTAGCAGTTTAACATTTTCTTGCCAAAGTATACTAATACAAATGTATTTCTATGCAGAATTTGTATGTATCTGCTTATTATTATTTACTTGCTTGAGTAGCCCAACTGAGTTTATTCAATGTCCATTTATTCATCTCCTGCTCTAAAAAAGTAAAAGATTCTTGACCACTACCCGGTGCTCTGAAATCATTGGTCGCTACATTGTACTATTCATTAGTAAGTCATGGAAATTCAGGTTTTTTGTCAGGGAAAAGTCATGGACTTTTGACTTGGAGTGGGAACCCTGTACAGTACAAAAAAGAGCATGAATGCAATACAAATAGACCATCCCTGTCTCTCGAGTGCAGTGTCTAAAAGGTTTGAGGCCCCAGCGTTGAGTGGTTACAAGTGCATGTGTTCCAACTATATGAATTTGACTGGGAAGCATATAACTGATAATCTGCTACCGTTCAGGGCTTATGTGCCAGTTGGCTTGCCTGGCTTAGGTTTTCAGAGCTTGGAGTATGTGTTTAAAATCCACACAGTTCTCTTGAAGCGATCAGGACAGCAATGGCCGCTGGACAGGGCAGTGGCTGTGCCAGATCTCTCCAGTGTTATCCAGAATCAGAGTTGGCACCTGTCTGTTGTATGGGATTGTGTGGCATTCCTTACTTGTGTGGTGTAAGGATCTGTGTGTTGAGTTTGCACATTAGGAGGTACATGGGAAGGTAGATTGTACCAAGAGTCACATGAGTAACTCACTTCTATCTCTATACCCTCACTGCCCCCCCTCTCTCTCTCCCTCCCTTTCTTTCATTTTTCTCTCTCTCTCCCTCTTTCTCTTTCTTTCTGTCTCCCTCTCTCTCTTCTTGTCCTCCTCGCCTCTGCTTGTCCTGGTGCTTGTCAGCTGTGAAATATTGATTGGACAGTGTGCAGCAGTTAGGAGGAAACATGAAAGTTTTATCGGTGCCCTGAAACGCTGGCGGGGTGCCAGGTGGTCCATGTGGGGATGGCAAGCCTCTTAAGACCACATCCTGACGCCTGACATCCCCTCTCCCTCCTCCTGATGCCTGACATCCCCTCTCCCTCCTCATGGGAGCTGTGCTGCTCCATCCTTTCACAGGCAGACCCCTAAGAGAGGGCAGTCACATTAGTGTTGCTCTCTCGTGTGTGTGTGTGTGTGTGTGTGTGTGGCAGTGGAGTGTGTTTGTTTGTTTGGACAGCCCTCCATTAAGAGTCCAGAGCAGCCTGGATAACCTGAAGCTTTTTAATGACTGATCTGAGAACAGCTCTTTTTTCGTCTTTGCACCAGTTTAGCTTCACAAGACAGCAACAACGAAAGAGATCATTGGCCCCAAAAAAAAAAAAATGGTGTGAAGGCATTAAGCGAATCAGGGCAGGTTTGTTTTCCTCCCCTGCGCTTGTGTGTGTGTGTGTGTGTGAGACTCGGCGATGTTTTTGCGGATGACTGCAGCCTGCTGTTGCATGCTGGGCCTCTTCACTGAGCTGAGGCTCAGAGCGTGCCCACCCGCCCCTGGCAGCCCATGCGCTCGCTCAGCGGGCGCTCGCTTCCTCCACACCACTTCAAATGTAAAAACGCAGTTTAGCACATTAGACCACTGGCCCGTTCCCTTCCTCATATTATCCTCTGAAATGGACGGACGGACGGACACTTGATGATACGGTCTACATACAGCGCTAACTGCTGCTGCGCTATAGGTGGCTCCGTGAACAGATATCGGAGACGGTGTTTCCCATAGAATTTAATTCTATTTGTGGTGGTAGGTTTGCAGAATTAACCTGAATGCAACAGATTTTAACATATTAGTGCAGTGTGATTATGATTCTAACTAGATTTAAGCACAATTTAGTACAACCAGGAAAATCATTGTGTGGTGGTCAATGTTGATATTGTGGTGGGCCGCCACAAATAAGTCAATGTATGGGAAACACTGGGAGAGTGAGATGTGAGCTGGGTTGGCTGTTCGGTGTTGAAAAGTGGCTGAATGTTTTTAACACGCTCAATATTGGCTGGTCTGTTTGCGTCATGGGCACCAATCACCTTCAAGGATCACATCCCCTCTGGAATGCAGTCAGCGGAGGCTCAACTGCATATCGTCTAAGCAATTACATTCAATTCTTTTTTAATCAAAGAGCTAATTGAGGGCATCGATTAGATCTAAATGGTTGTTTGCTGGATGCCTGCTGTGCTTGAGAACTGTGTTTGTGTTCTTTTACATGAGGGGGGTTAGGTGCAACAGTACAATAGTTAGTGGAGCTACTGCCACTCATCCTCTCTGCTGCTTTGCTTTGTGCTCAAGGGGGGGGCAGTAGTGGTGTGTGTAGTCAGGGCAATAGTGGAGTGTGTGTGTGTGTGTGTGTGTGTGTGTAGTGAGGGCAGTAGTGGTGTGTGTGTAGTGAGGGCAGTAGTGGTGTATGTGTGTGTGTAGTGGGTGTGTGTAGTGAGGGCAGTAGTGGTGTGTGTGTGTGTAGTGAGGGCAGTAGTGGTGTATGTGTGGTATTGTAGTGAGGGCAGTAGTGGTGTGTGTGTGTGTGTGTGTGTGTGTGTAGTGAGGGCAGTGGGTGGTGTGTGTGTAGTGAGGGCAGTAGTGGTGTATGTGTGTGTGTAGTGAGGGCAGTAGTGGTGTATGTGTGTGTGTAGTGAGGGCAGTAGTGGTGTGTGTAGTGAGGGCAGTAGTGGTGTATGTGTGTGTAGTGAGGGCAGTAGTGTGGTGTGTGTAGTGAGGGCAGTAGTGGTGTGTGTAGTGGTGTGTGTGTGTGTGTGTGTGTGTGGTGAGGGCAGTAGTGGTGTGTGTAGTGAGGTCTGGAGGTCACCGTTTTGCTTGTCCCCTAATCCAGTGGGGGCCGAGGCCAGGAGGGGGTGCCAGGGGGGCCTCAGTAAGTTGGAAGGAAAAATAAAAGCAACAAATAAATACATTTGAAAAAAATTAAATATACCTATTACTATGAGTGTTGTTATACAATGCCATTATAATAATTTGTTGCATATCTGAACATTATATTTTCCATGATAATGACTGGGAATAATAGTAGAGTGATAGCTCTTATATAGCAGAAAGCCCCCAAAAGCAATTTTTACACACTGTATGCTCCAAGTGCTTGTGGCTAAAATAATTATTGGGATTAGCTTAATGTATTTTTACATTTGCGTAGTATTGTCGATGGGTTTAATAACACATCAAGGGGGTCCTTGGCCAGAACCTAGTGGTATTTGGGGGGCCTTGTCGTGGAAAAGTTTGGGAAACGCCTGCCCTAGTCCACGGCTCGGCTCCCAAAGCCCAGTGGACTGATCTGAGCCCAGGCGCTCAGTGGGCATGTGCAGCTCTTGTTTCTTCATGTTTGTAAACAACAGATTAACAGCGAGTACCCTCACACCGTGTAATGGGGAATGTTGAGAAATGAGCGTTTTTAAAGAATATCTGGGTTCATTGAATTCAACATAGAATTTTAGAACCTTCAATTGTTGCGGAACTTAGAATGTTCAAAAAACCTCCTTTTAAGGGTTAATCGCCAGGTGCCACAGGCTCTGGCAGATCTGGTTTCGCCTACACCCTTACGTCACGGTAATTACACGCCTACACCCTTACGTCACGGTAATCACACGCAGACTGAGAGAGAGAGAGACGCTGTGCCATATGGGACCTCCGCTGACTGTCCTGGGATGACCACTCTTCAGGCAGCAGCCTGCCTTTTTAATGAGGCTGGAAGTCGTCATGCAGCGTTTGAGGTCTGATTGGTTTCCCAATGCTCTGGCCCTTTGCCACGGGGGAGATGTCCAGCGTTTTAATCTCAGCACAGGTTTTGCCCGTGCCTGTGGGCAGATTTAAAGGGCTCTCGTGTTGTCGTCCTCGTCCCAGTCCAGCCCCTTCGCGGTCTTCTCCCGCTGACTCCTGCCCTTCCTTACCCCCACCCCACCCACCCCCCACTGACAGATCTGCTCATCGGATGCCAATGCACGGCCGCCTGTGGAAATCTGATATGATTAGAGCGAGAGAGGCAGGGAAAGACGAAGAGAGAGAGAGAAAGAGAGAGATAGTGGCTGGATTATGATAAGCATCTTAAGACTGATCTGCAAACAGCCAGCCCCATGATTCCTTTATCTCCCCAGATCTCTTTGTCTCCTTGTTTGTTTTGTCACCGTCTGTCTCATCTGTCTCATCTCCCCAAGCATGGACTTGGTTTGCTAGCGTAATCTTAAGCTTACGTTAGCGCTATTAATCCTGCTCTTCTAGTTGTGTTGGTGTTCCTGCTGTGGTTGTTAGCGGGTCTAATTTGCACTGTTCCTCGAGTGTGTTTGACGCTGTGTGTTATTGCCTTTGCAGAGCTGAGGCCCAACTGCACGACCCATGGCTGCCAGTACAAGTGCGCGGTCACCGCGGCGGGCCCCAAGTGCTACTGTAAGAACGGCTACGAGGTGGCGGAGTATGGCAAGATGTGCAAAGGTGAGTGCAAAAGTTCTTCTGTCTTTTTTCCCCCCAATGTATGCACTCAGATCATTCAGTGAGGGTCTTGGTTCTTGGCATCTTATTGAATTGCACATAATTTGTGCAAACCAAAAATCTTTTAGATACTAGTAATTACTGTAAAAGCCCCTGTGTAAGATTTTTGTGTGCAAGTCTTCAGTTAAAGGGACACCACGTTTTACAGTGTTAATTAATCATCTTCGTAAGTCGGTATATGGTTAAATGACTCATTAAACGGTCTTGAATAAAGGCTCTCGCCCCCCCTACTGCCTGTAGGAAGAATATCCCGCTTGCAAGTTCAGTGTATCCTACCCATACGACCCGAAGCAGGATCACAGGAGCACAGAGGCAGGCTAAAAAGCGCTAGAGATTGTTGCAAGCGTGTGTATAATGGTAGAGCCAGCGAAGAAGCATGAAAACCCTTGATTGAAGGCGCAAAGAAAAGGAAAAAGAGCTTCAGACCCGGCCAGAGGGAGTTTCGTAGAGAAAAAGCATCAGGCTTGCCTGGTGTCCCTTTAATCAGCAATCCTGTTTATTCTCAGGTCCCTGTAATTGCGATTACTACTAATCCCATTGTGTGTGTGTGTGTGTGTGTGTGCGTGCTCTCTGTGCCAACAGACTTTAATGAGTGTGCAGTGTATGGGACCTGCAGTCAGAACTGCACCAACCTGGACGGCTCCTACACCTGCACCTGTGTGGAGGGCTACCTGTCCCAGCCGGACAATCGCTCCTGCAAGGCCAAAAATGGTAGGCTGCAATTCCTTCTTTCTCTTTTATTTCTGTCCCCCTCTCTCATATATCCTCAGTGATATAAGTACAGAAGACTTGTCGAGAATCATTAAACAGCCATGGGCGCACGCTGATGATGGACCATTGCGTACTTAACTTGCTGTGCTCTCCAAACCCTATTTTCCTGCTCTCCTCCCCACCTGTCCCCTCCTGTTCACCTCCTGTCCAGTCCCAGTGGAGCGTCCACCCCTGCTCCTCATCGCCAACTCGCAGAGCATCCAGGCCACGCACCTGAGTGGCCTGCTGCCCTTCTCCGTGCCCACCAAGCAGACCACGGCTATGGACTTCATCTATGCCGAGGAGACCGTCTGCTGGATCCACATGGGTGACGGCCCAGGCAACAAACAGCTCAAGTGTGCCAAGATCTCCAACGCCAAGCTCTTCACGGACGTCCGCGTGGTCAACATCTCCCTCAGCCTGCACCGTGAGTACCCTGCCCCTCACATTCTCTCTGTGGCGGTCAACAACTGAATTGGTCAGAGTGGAGCTTATTAATAACAGTATATCCAAGTGAGAAATTGGCTGTTGTTGACATACTGCAAGTGTAATGCAATTCCCTTTGGCAGCAGTAGCTGTAGTTGCTCAGGGAAGGAAACTGTTTCTATGAGTGCTCTTCTGGGCCGCAGTGGCTTGTATGATTACAGCCTGCAGTTGTAAATGTCTGGATAACTGGTGGAATTGGGAGCTGAATACGCCTTGGCCTGGCTTTGTCCAGACTCATCCTGTTGTCCATTCACCCTAACAAAGTGTGTCTGATGGCGTGGCCCATTCTTTATGGTCCTCAGCTCAGATGTCACTCCTGGTTTTATAGTTCTGGGTGCCGTTCTACGCTCGGGGATGACACATATTTGTAAAGCTTTCCCACACTGAACAAAAGGCGCTGTCAGTTCAGTGGAAACTGCATGGTGGCAAAATCTGCAAAATCTCAACCGCCCTTTCCAGTACACAACACCACAACACAGGATAAAAACAACTCTTGCAAAAACTGCTTAGCCAAGCAGTATTGTTCCTTCCTTAGATGTGAGGAATGAGATCTGTGTGTAACTGTGACTAACATGGCACTAATTTAAGCCAGGCCAGTGAGCTCCTACTCCAGTGAGCTCCTACTCCAGTTAGCTCCTACTCTTACTCCAGGCCAGTGAGCTCCTACTCCAGTGAGCTCCTACTCCAGGCCAGTGAGCTCCTACTCCAGGCCAGTGAGCTCCTACTCTAGGCCAGTATGCTCCTACTCCAGGCCAGTATGCTCCTACTCCAGGCCAGTGAGCTCCTACTCTAGGGCCAGTATGCTCCTACTCCAGGCCAGTGAGCTCCTACTCCAGGCCAGTGAGCTCCTACTCTAGGCCAGTATGCTCCTACTCCAGGCCAGTATGCTCCTACTCCAGGCCAGTGAGCTCCTACTCCAGGCCAGTGAGCTCCTACTCCAGGCCAGTGAGCTCCTACTCCAGGCCAGTGAGCTCCTACTCTAGGCCAGTGAGCTCCTACTCCAGGCCAGTGAGCTCCTACTCTAGGCCAGTATGCTCCTACTCAGGCCCATCGGAGAGAAAGAAATCGAGCAGGAATCGGAGAAAAAAAAAAGCGATCGCTGGTGAACCTCTTCATCTCAGGAGGGGTGGGGGCGAGGGGGTGATGAGATTTGTCGAGCTTTGTCAGTATCTCAGCCGCTCACTCCCTCTGCTCAACAGATCCCTCCCCACTGGAGGAACAGCGCTGGGGGGGATGGTGCACTTCTACAGCAGATTGCACTTCAGGGTTTGTGTTGGCGTTGGCTTATGGATCGGATGCTTAGGCAGGCATTCTAAGAGGTGGCCTTAGACTCTGGTGGAAGCCGATGAGTCTTCAGAAAGGGAAATGTCAGGGGTGCCTTTTAAAAGCTCTGCACCGAACCACACCACAACGCACAGAGCCAAGGCGCCTCCAACTCCCGCACTTCACGGATGCCCAGACAGCAGTGTGTGAGTGTGCACTCAGCAGGGGCTCTTAAGGGACTGGGAAGTTATGTCCAGATTTGTTTTTATCCTGCTGCCCCATGTCACTTTTAGCCCCAGATATGTTTAAAGCAAAATTCCATCCACGGCAGACAGGGATGTCCATTTGTCATAAGGCCTCAGCATATTCTCAGTGTGCCCCTCACTCTATTATTTGTGCCAGTCTGTGTGTTTGTGAGCAAATGAGAATGTGAGCATGCGAGAGAAGCACACAAACAAGTGCTGACTGGAACAATGTGCCGCGGGCAAGAAAAAAGCGTCAAGGAAGCAGGTTTGAGAAGATGCTGAGACCCAAGACGGGACTTTGAGGAAGCTGCGACCTAGACACACTTTAGGGAAGTGTGAGGTTATTTTTAATGAGCATGAGGTCTGAATCATGAGATGGTTTTAAACTGCAAGCACATTTCGCAAACGTCTCATTGGGAACATAACTTACAAGACTGACATTGGAACGCCACAAGCATTAGGCATCCGCTCGGTGTATTCATTCTCAATCTGAGAAATGACTGTCAGTCGTAGACTCCAGAATTGCAAAATGGGTTCTGCACAAACAGACGCTATCTGTACTAATTTTCATGGCATTCTTTCGGAGTGACACCACCTCTGCTAATAAGATCTTATTAGTGTAGCGGCTGCTATTAGGTGAGCGAAGCGACAGATGATTGTGTGTGTGTGTGTGTGTGTGTGTGTGTGTGTGTGTGTGTGTGTGTGTGTGTGTGTGTGTGTGTTTCTGCATTTCTGCATGGAGGGTGTTGGTATCTCCAGTCATAACCCACCTCTGCACATGTTGCATAAAGGATGTGTGTCACTGTGCATTCAAAATCCCCACCTGCACAATGCAACTGGGGATTGGCAAGTCATGAGAGAGTATGCATGCATGTGTGCATGTGTTTGGTGCAGAAAGAGACAGACACGGAAAGAGAGACCGTTTGTTATGTGGTATAAAAATATTTCAATTAGAGTGTCTGTGTCTGTGTCTGTGTAGCAATTGCTGTAGAGGTTTGCAGAGGTTTGACCCTCTGTCACTGTACTCAATCAGAAATGAATAGAGGACTGAAAGAAACCTGATCAATGACCAGTTTTCCAGCTCTTATCTGGCACAGTTCAGTTGATTCAGGAGCACCCTGGCTGATGTGAGAGCAGTGATGGGCTTTTGGTGATTATCGATGGGCATTGTGGAGGTCATTTGGAGATGTTTGCGCTGTGGCGTTGGGGTTTTTGGGCTGCTGGGAGCGGAAGCGCTGTCCAGAACGAGTCTGACCGATGAGATGGCAGAGGAAGTGAAGGATGCCTCTCCAGTGTTGTGGTCACGCTGTATTGCTTAACCCTGCCACATACCAGACAGGCCAAAGGAAACGATGACCGAGCAAGTGTGCCTCCCCCCCCCACTTCCTGGAGCTTGCTCCCCGCTCCTCCTCACATTCCAGCCTCCTCAGCTCTACTCCCCTTTCCCAATCTCTGCACATGACCGGCAGCATGCGTTCCAGGGTGCGGTGGGGTGTGTGTCACGCAAACGGCCTCGTCTGAGGTGAAATCTGCAAGGGCGGCTGTCTGCTCTGCTGGGATTGTTGTGTCCCGGTTATGCTGCCGCTCTGACTTTGAGCTCCGCAAGGTCAGACCACTCAGGTCCGCCAGCACCGTCTTCTGTGTGTGTGTGTGTGTGTGTTTGTGTGTGTGTGTGTGTGTGTGTGTGTGTGTGTGTTTTGTGTTTTCTGCTCTGCCCTTCAGAGAGAGAGGGAGGACTAAATTGAGCTTTAACTTGTCTGGCTCCGAGTCTTTACCATAGGCCGCACTATGACAGGGCTGCGGTTGAAAAGATGAGCGGGTCCTCTGAAAGCGCTTCGCCTGAAACAGCTCTTTTAAGTCCCTGCAGTGTCTGAAGATTCTTCCCAGTGTGATCACTGAGCCCCTTAGAATAATCTCCCAGAATGCACCTGGTGTCGTCGACTCTGTCTGACATGGAGGAGGCATGTCAGTGACGGTTCAGTTTTCTCCCAAATGATGCCTATTCGGCACCGATGGGAGGATTGGAAGTCGTGAGTGCAGGGAGACTTCATGAAAGAAAAGAGAGTTAGGTTGTGTTCTCTCTTTCTTTCTTTCTTTCTTTCTTTCTTTCTTTCTTTCTTTCTTTCTCTCTCTCTCTCTCTTTCTCTCTCTCTCTCTCTCTCTCTCTCTCTGGTGTGAGCTCCAGCTGAGGTATGCCCTCTGGCTGGGCATGTCAGTGACGGTTCTTTTTCTCCCAAATGATGCCTATTCGCACCGACGGGAGGATTGGAAGTCGTGAGTGCAGGGAGACTTCATGAAAGAAAAGAGAGTTAGGTTGTGTTCTCTTTCTTTCTTTCTTTCTTTCTTTCTTTCTTTTTCTTTCTTTCTTTCTCTCTCTCTCTCTCTTTCTGAGCTCCTCTCTCTCTATGCCTGGTGTGAGCTCCAGCTGAGGTATGCCCAGCGCGGCGTGGCGGGTGAAGGGCCCGGTGTCCTGGCGGGGTGCGTGGGGAGACGGGAGGCAGACTGATGAGCGGCGCTCTCTCACGGAGGGCTCTGATTTATGGCTGCTGCATGCTGGGAGGATGAGCGTTCCAGATGTGCCCCCGTGACCACGCTTCTCCTGTGAAAATAAGCACGACATGAAAGAACGGGGCAGAGTCTCTCTCTCTCTCTCTCTCTCTCTCTCTCTCTCTCTCTCTCTCCCCTCTCTGTCTACACACACACACCCACACCCACACATGCTCGCACTCTTAGGCACTTCCAGTAAGTGCTCTGGAGTCCCGTGGTGTAAAGAGGTGGGGGTGGTGGCGAGGGCGAGGGGGTGTTCGGTGTCTTTTTCCACGTCTGATGGATGTGTCACACCAGTCCTTCCTCACCGCTCTGAGATGTCACGCTGCCTCTTCGGCCCAGCGCCGCCCCTTCCTGAACTCTGTGCGAATTGTATTTTTGTATATATCAACCCCCACCAAACCCTGTTGTGCCACTGATAATGATGATGGCCTTCTCCTGACTAAGGCTTCCCTGTGCCGGAGGCTGCCAAAAACGCCTGCAGCCCGTGGGATCGCCGGATGATTGCCTGATTCATGGCTCTGCCTGAGCAGGAGGAGGGCTGGAATGCCGTCAGAGTTCTCCAGGCCAGCCACTGGGGCTCATTTGGCTGCTGGTGTCCGTCCGCATGTGCTGAAGTCATCACTAATCGGCCAAATCTCTACATCCCTTTACGAATGAAAACACATACACTCACACTCTCACTCTCACTCTCACTCTCACACACACACACACACACACACACCAGGAGGTTGGGAGTCTCTAAGAGCAGAGAGGAATGTTAAATCTGCACAAAGCGCTGGACACCAGTGCTCATACACGAGACTGACTGGCCTCCACCTTGGCCAATTCCACAGAGCCGCGCTCCTTAAAAGGGGGCAGACTTTCACCAGTGACCAGAATGTGTCATGCATTGTCTGAGGGGTAGCCTCTTGCACCCAAAACATCTCCTTCAGTGTGCTTCACAAAGGTGAGGGGCCCTTCACTCCCTGGCTGCAGTTTGTGTGTGTGTGTTGGGGGCGATGCATTCAGCGTTTAGCTCATTAAGCCAGCCTGTGTTTGGCTTCACGCTTCGCTGAGGCTCCGCTGAAGTGATCCTGCTTTGAAAAGAGACGTCCATTCAGCTGGGGCCGGTGTGGGGGTGTGTGCGCAGTCTCTCTGGCCCTGAACACATTCACTGCTTTGTTCGGCCTCTGTGCGTTCGTTTTCAAGCTTGAGGTTTTTTGTGCCGACACTCACCGCACCTCGCTGTCCACCTCCCGTTCCTGTCATCCTCATCCTCATCCTCATCCTCACTCAGCGCTCAGTGGCCCAGACAGAACGATGGGATTACGGGGATGCTGAAGTGATCGACTCCCAGCCAGCAGCTGACCCTGGGCCACGGGGATCAGGGCCAGATCAGGCTCAGATCAGAGCCGCTATCGGCTACTAGCCTGATTTGGTTTTGGGTGTGTGAGCTGAAGTCTTCTCACCTGCTTTTGAGCTGCGTCCAGTTGGCAAGGGCAGGGGATTTGCCTCAAGGAATTCATGGATATGAATGAGTCAGTTTTTGCAAAAACTTCAAGGAGCAGGGGTGGTCACTAGAGGGATGAGTCATCATGATTCTGATCCTGCTAGGCATGAGCTGGAGGGGTGGGGGGGGGGGGGTAGAAAGTGAGGGAGAGAAAGTGAGGGAGAGAAAAGTGGGAGAGATGACTTTTGTGTACTGTAGGAGAAAAGTGGGAGAGATGACTTTTTGTAAACTGTAGGAGAAAAGTGGGAGAGATGACTTTTGTGTACTGTAGGAGAAAAGTGGGAGAGATGACTTTGTGCACTGTAGGAGAAAAGGGAGAGATGACTTTGTGTACTGTAGGTTTTGTGTACTGTAGGAGAAAAGTGGGAGAGATGACTTTGTGTACTGTAGGAGAAAAGTGGGAGAGATGACTTTGTGTACTGTAGGAGAAAAGTGGGAGAGATGACTTTGTGTACTGTAGGAGAAAAGTGGGAGATGACTTTGTGTACTGTAGGAGAAAAGTGGGAGATGACTTTGTGTACTGTAGGAGAAAAGTGGGAGAGATGACTTTTGTGTACTGTAGGAGAAAAGTGGGAGAGATGACTTTTGTGTACTGTAGGAGAAAAGTGGGAGATGACTTTGTGTACTGTAGGAGAAAAGTGGGAGATGACTTTGTGTACTGTAGGAGAAAAGTGGGAGAGATGACTTTTGTGTACTGTAGGAGAAAAGTGGGAGAGATGACTTTTGTGTACTGTAGGAGAAAAGTGGGAGAGATGACTTTTGTGTACTGTAGGAGAAAAGTGGGAGAGATGACTTTTGTGTACTGTAGGAGAAAAGTGGGAGATGACTTTGTGTACTGTAGGAGAAAAGTGGGAGATGACTTTGTGTACTGTAGGAGAAAAGTGGGAGATGACTTTGTGTACTGTAGGAGAAAAGTGGGAGATGACTTTGTGTACTGTAGGAGAAAAGTGGGAGATGACTTTGTGTACTGTAGGAGAAAAGTGGGAGAGATGACTTTTGTGTACTGTAGGAGAAAAGTGGGAGATGACTTTGTGTACTGTAGGAGAAAAGTGGGAGATGACTTTGTGTACTGTAGGAGAAAAGTGGGAGAGATGACTTTTGTGTACTGTAGGAGAAAAGTGGGAGATGACTTTGTGTACTGTAGGAGAAAAGTGGGAGATGACTTTGTGTACTGTAGGAGAAAAGTGGGAGAGATGACTTTTGTGTACTGTAGGAGAAAAGTGGGAGAGATGACTTTTGTGTACTGTAGGAGAAAAGTGGGAGATGACTTTGTGTACTGTAGGAGAAAAGTGGGAGATGACTTTGTGTACTGTAGGAGAAAAGTGGGAGAGATGACTTTGTGTACTGTAGGAGAAAAGTGGGAGAGATGACTTTGTGTACTGTAGGAGAAAAGTGGGAGATGACTTTGTGTACTGTAGGAGAAAAGTGGGAGAGATGACTTTTGTGTACTGTAGGAGAAAAGTGGGAGAGATGACTTTGTGTACTGTAGGAGAAAAGTGGGAGATGACTTTGTGTACTGTAGGAGAAAAGTGGGAGAGATGACTTTTGTGTACTGTAGGAGAAAAGTGGGAGAGATGACTTTGTGTACTGTAGGAGAAAAGTGGGAGAGATGACTTTGTGTACTGTAGGAGAAAAGTGGGAGAGATGACTTTGTGTACTGTAGGAGAAAAGTGGGAGAGATGACTTTGTGTACTGTAGGAGAAAAGTGGGAGATGACTTTGTGTACTGTAGGAGAAAAGTGGGAGATGACTTTGTGTACTGTAGGAGAAAAGTGGGAGAGATGACTTTTGTGTACTGTAGGAGAAAAGTGGGAGAGATGACTTTGTGTACTGTAGGAGAAAAGTGGGAGAGATGACTTTGTGTACTGTAGGAGAAAAGTGGGAGAGATGACTTTTGTGTACTGTAGGAGAAAAGTGGGAGATGACTTTGTGTACTGTAGGAGAAAAGTGGGAGAGATGACTTTGTGTACTGTAGGAGAAAAGTGGGAGATGACTTTGTGTACTGTAGGAGAAAAGTGGGAGATGACTTTGTGTACTGTAGGAGAAAAGTGGGAGATGACTTTGTGTACTGTAGGAGAAAAGTGGGAGAGATGACTTTTGTGTACTGTAGGAGAAAAGTGGGAGAGATGACTTTTGTGTACTGTAGGAGAAAAGTGGGAGATGACTTTGTGTACTGTAGGAGAAAAGTGGGAGAGATGACTTTGTGTACTGTAGGAGAAAAGTGGGAGAGATGACTTTGTGTACTGTAGGAGAAAAGTGGGAGAGATGACTTTGTGTACTGTAGGAGAAAAGTGGGAGAGATGACTTTTGTGTACTGTAGGAGAAAAGTGGGAGAGATGACTGGGAAATCATATTTACGATGCCCCCTTCTCCTCTCCCCCAACATTAGATGGAGAGCTGTTATGCCAAAAAACACAGTCAACAATGGAGTTCCGTTCTGGACAGGAGCCACCTGCTCCAAAGCTAGCTGTGAAATATAGCATGCGCTTGCTTGGCAGAGCCACAAAGGGGGCTTTGCTGGAGGGGTTCAGCATGGGTGTGAAACACTGCATTAGACACACACACACACACACACACACACACACACACACACACACACACACACAGAAGTCGTCAGTCACTCGGGATCTCGGAAGAAACTCGGATCCGTTAAAGTTCCCAAAAGCATGTTTTTTTTTTGGATGGGGGGTAGGGAGTTGTGCCCTCAGGAATGGAGGGGTGAAGAACATAATGGCATGGAAAGAAGCCTTGTGTGTGTATGTGAGGGCGCTTTAAGTGCATGTGGGGTTGCCGTGCATCAGCTCAAACGCTGAAAGGAAATGAAGGTGGCAGCTGTTTAGGCACAAAGCATCATGGGAGGCAGCTGGGACACTGCCTGCCCGGTCTCTACCCACTCTCAGAAAGAGTCTTATTGTTTGTGTTTGCGTGTGTGATGAGAGAGAGAGAGAGAGAGAGGTAGAGATGAAGAGAGGGAAAGAGAGAGAGAGAGAGAGGGAGGGAGAACAAGAGCGTGGGGGCAGCCTGTAGAGGCTTCCATATTCTGCCAGCATTATTTCAGTCTTCAGTGCCAGAGAGAGGCTGCTTTATCTGCCCCCCCCCCCCCCCCCCCTCTCCCTCTGTCTCTCTCTCTCTCCCTCTCTCTCTCTCTCTTTCTCTTTCTCTCCCCTCCCCCTCTTGGAGTGTGTACAAAAGCTAGCACTGAAGAAGTGGGAGAGTTAAAGCCAGAGCAGTGCCACTAAGAAGAGGACCCAGTGCCTTTACACAGTCTACTGGGAAGATTCCCCTTCTCTTCAGTCCAACTCGTCCAGTCCGCATGTCCCATGGGCAAGTGCACCACCAGCCACTTCTCCTGGGTCAGCAGTTCCACTGGCAGGTGCCTCAGCAACCAGACCTCCATGTGGGCATGAGCAGCTGCAACCGCACGCTGTAACCGCACGCTGTAGCGCTTATTAGGGACCTGTTATGGGAATCAGTGGTGAAATGCAGGCATTTTAGGAGCCCCTTTCTCCCACTCAGTGCCTGTGTCTTAACATGTGCCTCTAGCCCACAGTGTTTTGATGAGGCCTTTCTATTAGCGTGCTCATTTGTTGGTGTATATGTTTGTCCGGACATGTTTAGTGTTTTGGAAGTGGAAGGCTTTGTAGGACTGGGTTTCCACATGTTGAATGAACAATGTGAAGTCTTGTGACTTCAGTGAGTCAGCCTCTGGCCAGGGCTAATATATGGACACACACACACACACACACACACAGATGCAAAATTCTCCAGCCACTGTTTATTGCTTTTATGCCAAAGGCTTGAAGAATGTTTGTTTTGTGAAGCTGCAGTGTTGTAGTCTCCACATCCATAGATCAGCTGTACATCCGCTCATGCCTTTTGGATTGTGTTTGTACTGAGCAAAAATCCACTGCGCATGAAGTGAAGTATGAATTCCGGCTGCTTTCTTTCGAATAAAAAGAATCACAGAGAAACGTCAACAAACATTCCATCTCCGCACACACCCGTTACTCCGTCTAACATCCCCAGCACATTCTGCTTGACCAATCAGACAGTCCTAAATGCCATGTTTCATGTCCGCTCCTCCTTCAGCTCTGTCAAGAGACATCCTTTTTGTTTGCTGATGTCTGTAGTTAGCGTATTTGCAGCCAGTCTCACTTATGAAGATGCTGTGAAATATAATGCTACGTAGCAATTCTGTTTTGATCTGCAGTTTGTATGTTGTTGTGCACCAATGTGCAGAATGGGAATATGATGACTGTGGTGATGCAGGTTGGGATGGATAGAGAGGGGTGAGGAGGAGAAAGAAGATGGATGTGTCTCTGTCCCCCGCTGTGCTCTTGCTGGTGGGTGGGCTGTGGTCTCAGTCCAGCACACCTGATTGGGGTGCAGCTCAGAGTGGGCCATCCTTCATCTCTCTCTCCGTCTTAGCCCCCCCACCACCTCAATCAATCCACTCGCCACGCCCCAGCAAACAGCTGACCTCCAGCTATCCATCTGCAGAGCGGCCCCAAAAACACACATCAAGCCCGCACACTCATCAGAGGAGGATGGCTGCAAAAACTCATCAATCTCTGTGACTGACTCTCTGTCTCTTTTTTCCCCTCTCTCGCTCTTTCTCTCTCTCTCTCTCACCGTCTCTCCGCTGTCTTTCTCTCTCAGATGTGGAGCAAATGGCCATCGACTGGCTAACAGGAAACTTTTACTTTGTGGACGATATGGACGACCGCATCTTCGTCTGCAGCAAAGACGGTTCCACCTGCGTCACCTTGCTGGACCAGGAGCTCTACAACCCCAAGGCCATTGCCCTGGACCCCACCATGGGGTGAGGCGTGACCCCCCTCCTCCCAAACCACCCTCCCACATCCTCAGTGCCCATCTGTTTAATCCCTCATCTGTAAATCAGTGCTGGCCTCTGTTCCTCTTTTTCATTTGCATACTGATTGTGCAAGAATATTTTGGCCAACTCCCTTCCCCTGGTGTCAGCAACTATCACCGACACACAGAAGTCACAGCTCGTCACAGACATCACAGAAGTGTTGCTCAGAGTTCGCCGATTCAGTGGCATTCTCTTTACGCCATCTGATTTGTGCAATGAGAATGAAAACTCGTACTGGTGTAATTTATCTAATTATTTGTGTGTATATCTGAGGTAGGCAGGTTGGAAGTACTTGATTTAATTTAGAGGTGGAATGACCTAACGTCGAGAGAGGGGGATTGAGAAAGTATTCTGTGAGTCAGACTATGGACTAGGTCACAGATTCTTAGTGGTATTTAGTCACACACACATTTCTCTGGTCAGTCTCTTACTTCTCTAAAAGCATGCACTGAAAATTCAGCCATCATCATAAAATCACCAGCAACGCCTTGAGTCACTGAATGAGGTCAATTTATTGCAGATCTTGCAATAAATGCACATGACCGTGGATTAAAGAAACATTCTGAAATGTTTTGTTATTAAATAAGGCGAGGACTGTTTGAGTTTGTCTATGAATTAGGCAAATTTTTGCATTTTGAAGGCAAAACTCTGTTTGTCTCTCTGTGTCTGCCATACAGGAAGGTGTTCTTCACTGACTATGGGCAGATTCCTAAGGTGGAACGTTGTGACATGGATGGCCAGAACCGCACCAAGCTGGTGGACAGCAAGATTGTCTTCCCCCACGGCATCACGCTGGACTTGGTCAGCCGGCTGGTCTACTGGGCCGACGCCTACCTGGACTACATCGAGGTGGTGGACTACGAGGGCAGGAACCGACACACCATCATTCAGGGCTTACTGGTGAGTGGCACACACACACACACACACACACACACACTTGTTATATGAAGGCTTTGGCAGGCGTTTTGGGAGCCCTATCCATCCTCACTGTGGTGCTCCATCTTTCTCTCTGATTGCCCTGCTCTGGGTGTCCTCTCTTGCCTCTCACGTCCCCCCCCCAGCCCCAAGTCCCTGGACAGCACTCTCAAGTCTGCGGCCCCCTTTGCTCGCCCGGCTGCCCCCATCACCACAGCTGTCAATCAGCCTCCCCTGGCCCATTTCTCAAAGCCACGGCCATGAGCGCCGGCCGTTAAACGTCCCGTCTGTGAAGAGGCCGAGAGAAAGTGCCCCTGCTGCTGGCCCTCGCCATCCATCCTGGCGCCAGGTGCCAGGTGCGGGCCTGCTGGGGGGGGTCTGCTGGGTGGTCCAGTGGGCTCAAGGCTTTAGGGTGGTGCCTCAGTCCAGGTGTGTCAAGGCCAGAGGTGTGTGTGTGTGCAGCGTCGCAGTGTGTGTGTGTGTGTGTGTGTGTGTGTGCGCGCGCGTGTGTGTCTGTGTGTGTGTGTCGGGGGCTGAGTTGGGAAGATTGAGGCTGTGGCTGTGATGTGCTAAAGCGGCGTGTCTCTGGTCTGCTCCTCTGTCAGACTGGGCCCTGGGCTCACGCTTCTGTCCCAGTAATGAGCCTAATGAAAGCAGCGAGCCTAAGGCAGCATCCATGTTTAGAAGAACCTATTGGTCATTAGTCTCACTGTTGCTCTCCCTCTCTCTCTCTTTCTCTCTCTTTCTCTCTCTTTCTCTCTCTTCTCTCTCTCTCTCTCTCTGTCTCTCTCTCTCTCTTATCTCTTTCTCTCTCTTTCTCTCTCTCTCCCCCTCTCCTTCTCCCACATATACACCCTCTTTGATTCTCTCTCAGACACATTCTGTCATTGAGACGTGGACTGTTACGAAACAAAACTGTTTTCTGTTTGCCATTTGGGCTGCGCTGTTTTGGCAGTGGGTCAGCCCGTAGCCAGCCGCGGGGCTACGCTTTTCATCAGTCTCTTTAAAACCAATTACTCTGTGACTGCTGAATGCCCCCAAGCCCACTGTGGAAGCGCTACGAATGATTCTCATGAGATTTCGCAAATCACAATGGGTGGCTGTGTCAAGGTCAGAAAGAGACAGAGGAAGTGAATGTCCAGTAAGGAAAGTGATTACTTTACATTTTCACATGTCAGATTGGTCCACAAAGTTACCACACAGTGGTCAAAACTGTGTCAGCTCCGTAGCAGAGCACAGCATGCTTTAGACGAAGAGAGTCTTTTTTTTGCAGTGATTGCTGTGATTGCACACAGTACTTTGTGGAACTTTTGGAATGAATCCATGGCAAGCAGAGTTGCGCTTGGATGGGGTCCACATTTGAAAATCAGTTTTCAATTAGTTTAATGGCGTGTCTAGGGACCAAAGAATGTAAGTGCTCTGTGTAATTTTGACCTTGCAAAAATGTCCACTCAAACAGTACTTTCTAAGCACACCCTTTTCTCTTTGTCTTTTTGCCCACTGGTCAGATTGAGCACCTGTATGGCCTGACTGTGTTCGAGAACTACCTGTATGCCACCAACTCGGACAACGCCAACATGCAGCCCAAGACCAGTGTTATCCGCGTCAACCGCTTCAACCGGTCAGACTTCCACGTGGTGACCCGAGTGGACAAGGGAGGAGCCCTCCATGTGTACCACCAGAGACGCCAGCCTCCAGGTACCCACGTAACCCGCGTCACTGCAGACAAGCGGGCCAGAAAACAGGGCGTCGTCATTGCATATGACGATTCTTGTTAGGGTCACTGTGTTGGGACTGACTTGCACTCTTGCTTCCTCCTAATCACAATCCTAATCTTCCTCCTTTCTTTTTCCCCCCTCTTTTCCTCTTTGTCTCTTGTCTCCTTCCTCTTCTCCTTGTCTCCTTCCTCTTCTCCTTGTCTCCTTCCTCGTCTCCTTCTCTCCTTCCTTCTCTCCTTCTCTCCTTCCTCTTCTCCTTGTCTCCTTCCTCTTCTCCTTGTGTCTCCTTCCTCTTCTCCTTGTCTCCTTCTCTCCTCCTTCTCTCCTTCCTCTTCTCCTTGTCTTCCTCCTCTCCTTCCTCTTCTCCTTGTCTCCTTCCTCTTCTCTTCTCCTTTTCTTCCTTCTCTTTCCTTTCTCCTTGTCTCTCCTTCTCTCCTTCCTCTTCTCCTTGTCTCCTTCCTTGTCTTCTCCTTTTCTTTCTCATCTCCTTCTCCTTCCTCTTGAGCCTCTTCTCTTCTCCTTCCTCTTCTCCTTGTCTCTCCTTCTCTCCCTGTCCTGTGGTGCTCTCTGTTGGCAGTGCGGAGTCACGCGTGCGCCCCCGATCAGCACGAGAAGCCCGGCGGCTGCTCGGACATGTGCCTGCTGGGCAACAGCCACAAGACGCGCACCTGCCGCTGCCGCTCTGGCTTCAGCCTGGGCAGCGACGGCAAGTCCTGCAAGAGTGAGTCCCTCACCGGCGCACATACATCACACACCCGCAAACACACCCGCACCGCACTCCAGAGCTCTCCCATCAGGCATTGCAAAGAGTAACCAGGATACCGCAACACCGCAAACAGCCCAGCAACATTGTGGTAGATATTGGATCACTAACAAAATGATGCAATAGAAGTGATTAGTGAATACTAATCTACATTTATTACATAGAAGTGATTAACATTACATTTTCATATGATATGTGTGCTTATCTTTATATTTGATTCTATGCATCAACATTGCTTTGTCTGTCATTGGCTCTCTCCATGGCACGACTTGCTAATAAAGGTGATGAGTTACATGTAGGGGTATTCTGCCTGAAGCAGTTATATTAGGAATATCCTGTGGAGGACCATACTATGACAAGAAAATACTGAAGGATGTATATGTATTGTAAAGACCTTTTATCTTAATTCCTTGGGGGTAGCCACATGACATAGCCATGAGGATCACATGTTATGTCCAAGAAGTATCCATGTATTGGCATCATACAAGTGCAAAACAATCAATATACCCTCTGCCTGGTGCTAACTTAGTTATTTGCCCAGACTTGTTGTGATCATAATATTGAGATTCAGGAAGATGATCCAGTGCAAGATGAGTAACTTGTAGGTTGCTCACACACCCTAGAGTGGTGAGGGAGACTCAGATGAGATCAGAAAGGGGAGACCAGGAGCCTGAGCAGGGCACTGGAAACACTGTGTGGGAAATGTAGAGAATTCTCTGGTATGTGAACCTGCTCAGGCTGCCAGACCGTGTTATCTGATGGTAGTTTTGTCCTTCACAGAACCGGACCATGAGTTGTTTCTGGTGTATGGGAAGGGGAGGCCCGGCATCATCCGTGGCATGGACCTGAACGCCAAGGTGCCGGACGAGTACATGATCCCCATCGAGAACCTGATGAACCCGCGGGCCCTGGACTTCCACGCCGAGACCGAGTTCATCTACTTTGCGGACGCCACCAACTACTTGATCGGCCGCCAGAAGATCGATGGCACGAGGAGGGAAACTATAATTAAGCAAGGTAAGATAAGCCTGACCAGCGTCCGAGGGCCTTGGTGAAGGACAGACGGGCCGTACTGGGCTGAGTGCTCGATTTAAAGAAGGAAGCCTCCACGTCTGAATGGAAGCGAGATTCGATGAGGAGATTGTTAGCGAGACGTGACTGCAAAGAGCTCTGGCACGGAGGGAGTATCAGATAGGACGCAGGGTAGGAATTGATTTCAAGTGACCGCAATAAAAAGGAAAAAGGAAAAACGGTCTGGAAAGCACTTCCTCCTGGAGTGCAGGTAATATCTGATGGAGGGTAAATGCTAGCGGTGGGCTCAAAAGGACATCTATAGTAAAATCAGTGGAGCCAGAGGGAAGGGAGCCCAGAAATGAAACACCTCAGTGTGCCTTTGAATCGCGGATGCTGCTGGGATGACTCAGAAGGCCCTGGCTCTCCGCACTGCAGATCTAAGCAGGGCTAAGAGCTGCTGAGATTCACCCGTTAATAGTTCCATGACTTCTCAGTGTTTCTGTCTCTGCTTTATTTTTCTCCTGGTCACAGGGATCCACACAGTGGAGGGGGTAGCCGTGGACTGGATGGGCAAGAATCTGTACTGGACCGACGACGGGCCCAAGAAGACCATCAATGTGGCCCGGCTGGAGAAGTCCTCTCAGACGCGCAAGACCCTGATTGAGGGTGGGATGACTCACCCGAGAGCCATCGTGGTGGACCCTCAGAATGGGTGAGAGACCAGACCACAGCAGCTCACCCCCTCCATGAGTCTTCATATAATAATGGAATCCATTCAGTTCTGTCTGTGCATCGACCCATACTTTAAATGAACCAGGCGCTTGTAATCATGTCATAATCATCAACGTGCAGTATCTTCTAATGTTGTATTCCCCCACATGCATGTAAATATAAATCTTAGCATATTAGCAATATATTCTTTTTGCAAACAGATGTTTAAATAGGGACTCGTAGCACCCAATGAATATTTATGGCTCTTTTTCCCTTGAGAAAGGAGCTCCGTGTGGTCCTGAACTAGACCTCTTGAGCTGATCTGTACTGACCTGAGCTGCTGGGTCTGTTCCAGGTGGATGTACTGGACTGACTGGGAGGAGGAGCCCACTGGGACCAACCGCGGCAGCATCAAGAGGGCCTGGATGGACGGCACCAACCCTGGTGTCTTCCTCACCGGCAAGACGGTGCTGTGGCCCAACGGCCTCACGCTGGACATCCCTCAGGGCATCCTCTACTGGGTGGACGCCTACTATGACCGCATCGAGATGGTGTTCATCAACACCACAGAGCGCAAGGTCAGACAGGGAGTTCCGTTAGATATTACGCATGAATTGGAAACTATTTTGTATTAATTAGAATTGTTGACAAATGTAATAGTTTGTTTAGATACTGGTTGGATTGGGTGGAACCACAATGTTATATAAAGTTTATAGAAGCATGCATTCATACAGTAGATGATCATGGACATGTATGAGAAACTTTGGTTCTGGTTTAGACTGTGTATGATGGACCGGAGTTGGCCCACGCCTTTGGCTTGAGCCACTACAAAAACTTCCTGTTCTGGAACGAGTACCGAGGTGGAGAAATCTACAAGGTCAATCGGGACACCAAGAACGTCACCCTCCTGCGAGTAGAGCGGCCGCCCATCTATGAGATCCGCACTTATGACGCTCAACAGCAACAAGGTGACCGCAGTAATAAGCCCTTAACTGATCTTTAGGCTGGTATCACATTAGCCAGCGGCAAGCGGCAGGTTTCCTATTGTTCTCTATGGTTCGGCAGCGGAACGCTAGCGTTGAACAAGCTGAGCGTTGAACTTGGTTCAACTTTCAAAGCGCAATGCAAGCGTATTCAATTGACAAAACTGTTTGTGTTGCTTAGGAACGAGACAAAACTTATTATGGTCTGAGCGTTGCGTTACGTTTGCCGCTGCAGCTTGCTTATGTGATCCTCGCCTTATAGTGCCTTTTTCCTCTGGCATGGTATTAATGACCATTTCAGTAGAGTCCTGGCCATTACCTGTCCTGATTATTCAAAGAGCACAGTTGCATGTCTGTCTGAGAGATCTTAGCCCTTGACTGAAATAGTGTGCTTCCTCAATAGGTTCCAACAAGTGTCGTGTCAATAATGGTGGCTGTAGCAGTCTGTGTCTGGCAATTCCCAATGACAGGACGTGTCACTGTCCAGATGACCAGATCCTGGAACCCTACAATAACACCTGCCATGGTGAGTAGGCGACTGTCACCCAACAAATGGCAGGAGAGAGTAAAATATCTCACTGATGGAGAATTAGCCGCTGTCTCTCGTCCCTCCGGGCCACTGTCGGTCTGACCCCTCTGCCCCCTCTCCTCTCCCAGCCAACCCGTCTTACCAGCCTCCGCCTCAGTGTCAGCCTGGGGAGTTCGCCTGCGAGAACAGCCGCTGCATCCAGGAGCGCTGGAAGTGCGATGGAGACAACGACTGTCTGGACAACAGTGACGAGTCGCCGGACCTCTGCCGTGAGTGGGATGATGCCTTTCTGTTGCCGCCAGCGCTGCTGCAGACCGAGGCAGCTTAGGCTTGACCTTTCAATGCATATTTTAGTGCATTCAGTCTCTGCCAACTTTTCTCCCAGAGCCCATTGTTCGCCATCAGATTATGTGATTTTGAAACCATATGGTTGCCTCTCTCTCTCTGTCCTTTTGTCTGTCCGTCTCGCACTCACATACACACATTATTTTAATCCTTCAGTGTGGGATGATGCAGTTGTGCTTACAGCAAAACTATTTAAAAATGAGACGACGACAAACAGCCTGTGGGGAGTAAAAGCAATAAACAACGACAAGGACGGTTTATTTATAAAGACGGGGACATTTGAGCCAGACAAAAGCTTATGTGTCTGTCTGACTGTTTCCAGACCAGCACACCTGCCCTTCAGACCGCTTCAAGTGTGACAACAACCGCTGCATCCCTCTGCGCTGGGTCTGCGATGGAGACAACGACTGTGGCAACAACGAAGACGAGTCTAACACCACCTGCTCAGGTGCGCTCCTCCTCCACAATCACAGAAAATACTCACAATTCACCTTATTAAGCTGGGGTGCGTTTCCCAAAACCATAGTTGCTAACCTGTTAGCAACTTATTTGGTTGGCAATGGGAAATTGCATTGCAACCAACAAAGTTGCCAACTTAGTTTTGGGAAAACGCGCCCCTGGATGGGAACCCAGTGACTGACTGCTGTGCCTAAATGTGATGGGTGATATCCCCTCCACCCACTCCTGACCTTTAACCCCGCTGCTCCCTCCCCCTCCAGCTCGTACGTGCCCTCCCAACCAGTTTGCCTGTGCCAGTGGCCGCTGCATCCCCCAGTCCTGGACCTGTGACCTGGACGACGACTGTGGAGATCGCTCGGATGAGCCTGCCTCATGTGGTCAGTGGCTAATCTCTGATGTACAAGCTCACTCACACAGCACAAATATTATTACATTTGAAGACATGAGACCCAGAAACCTCAGAGATATAATGTGAAGTCCTGTGTGCGTGTGTGCGTATGGCGTGCATGCGTGTTTAACCATATTTGACTGAAATGGGCTTTTGCTGTGTCCACAGCCTACCCAACCTGCTTCCCCCTCACCCAGTTCACCTGTAACAATGGCCGCTGCATCAACATCAACTGGCGCTGTGACAACGGTGCGTGTGCTGGCCACCTTATTCCAACTATCACTTAACTTAGTTTTATTATTATATCTGCATCGTTGATTTAACTTTAACTTTGATTCACTTCATTTTTTTTTTTTTTTTTTTTGTGTGTGTGTGTGTGTGTGATGATGCACAGACAACGACTGTGGAGACAACAGTGATGAGGCAGGCTGCACTCACTCCTGCTCGGGGTGCAGTTCAAGTGCAACAGCGGCCGCTGCATCCCAGAGTACTGGACCTGTGACGGTGACAATGACTGTGCAGACCACAGCGACGAGACTCACGCCAACTGCACCAACCAAGGTGAGACGCTGCTGAGACTGTGCCCAGATCAGGATGTCTGCAGTCTCACCTTCATTAGTCCGAGGGGCTCAGGAGCACCGAATTCACTGCCGTTTCACTACCGGAATACAAATTCTTAAGTAATTGGTTGTGATGTTCTCCACCCCCAGAAATAGTTCCAATGAAGTTTTGGGTGTTAAGAGAAGCTTGTTTACGTTGCATATTAATTTGTACCTTGCTACTCATCCGAATCTATTTGCTCCCTCTTCTCACTTGGAAACTGTGAAATGTAATGTTATTACAAAATATTTAAATTACATTAAGTTGTTGGAATGGAATAGGAAACATGGAGTGATTACTAGTGGTGGTGGAGTGGTGGGGTTGTGTCAGGATAGCCCCACTCATGGAATGCCTTGTCCAGCCAGATCCCAAGATCCCAAGGATATATGGGTCGGAGTGCCCATCTGAGTTTGATTCCGATCAGTCATCCTTTGCCCATACTGTTCCTAATTCCCCCACTCTACTCTGAATGAAAGAGAAAAGTCCCAAATTGTTCTGCTGAGACTAATGGATAATGGGTTCAGTTCTTGTAATCCTCTCTAAAGTACATTAAAATGTCTACTTATTGTTGTTTGACTATTGAGAGACTATTGAGACACCATCTATTAAAGTGTTGACAGACTTTAAAGACCAACATGAACAAAAAAAAAAGAGTTGTAAGTGTTTGCCCACATAGTAAGCAACGTTAGGATAATATTAATGTAATTTTCACACCTGCTGGCTGGGAAAACACGTCGTTTCTGGAAACGCAGGCCCTTGTGCCAGCACGTCTGTGCACACCACACAGTTAACCGTCTAAATGTAAACCGGGTGCTGATGTGCTTGAGATGCCACAGGTTCACCAGATGTGGTTTGCCAAGCCCTCTCTGCATTTCTCCCTCAACCGCACTCAACAATGGGGCTCTTTTCTAGCTTGCGAAAGCCTCCGCTTGCCAGGAAATGTTAGTGTTTACCACATGGAGTTGTACAGCATTTTTAGCGTTGTTTTATTGATTCCATGTTGAAATGGGGGCAGGGTCTACAGGCCCCGACGATGGCAGTGGAGTTAGTTAGGGGTTTGGATCTGGCGAAGACGGGCGGCGAGCCAAGCTGAGGGCCTGTGCTCGTCAAACAAATAAGGGCCGCGGGGTTACAGGGGGACTCGGCGACGGAGAGACCGGGCGTCTGGCTGCAACTGCGCCTGGGCTTTTTAGTCAGCCCAGTCACTGTGGTGCCCTCTGAGAGTTTTCCAGCACGCAATGCCCCAAACCAGCCTGGCACCGCACGCACCACTCGCACCACTCGGCCTCCCCCGTGTCCCCAGACTGGCAGACAGGGCCTGGGCGGCCATCACGAGAACAGAGGCCTGCAGGGGAGGGAGGCTGACGCCGTCGCCGTCAAAACGCTCTCCATCTGGAAGTCATCTGGGGCTTGGAGAGCATGAAATGCAGGGATTTGGTTGGTGCCTGAAATGTGGAGGCGCCCGGTGCCAAGCGCCAGCACCTTTTAGCCTTTTGCCCAGTGCCAACATATGACCTTTTCTGTGAATGGGTGGGAGACCATCGTTACTGCCCCTCCAGGCCTCCATCGGCCCTAATGGCCACACGCCCTCGCTGCGTTGGGGCGCATGGGAAACTAAGTTTGCACAGTGTTTGGCTTGGCCTCTGCCCTCCTCCTCTCCTGCTCGTTTCTGACACTTGTTCTCCAGGATGACGTCAAATATGGCTGCTGGCTAGCTCATTAGTGTTAGCGCTGCTGGCCGCCACTTCATCCATTCAGCTAGTTGCTGGCCCTCACTGTTCCACCACCGTTCTCACGGTCTGACACAGACTTTCCCTCCCTCTCTCTCTCTCTCTCTCTCTCTCTCTCTCTCTCTCTCTCTCTCTCTCCCTCCCTCCCTCTCTTCCCTCTCTTCCAGCCACCCGCCCCCCCGGTGGCTGCCACACTGATGAGTTCCAGTGCCGCATGGACGGCCTGTGCATCCCCATGCGCTGGCGCTGTGATGGAGACACCGACTGCATGGACCTGAGCGACGAGAAGAACTGCGAGGGGGTCACACACATGTGCGACCCTGGGGCCAAGTTTGGCTGCAAAGACTCTGGTTAGTTGGGGCTGCGTTTGCCTGTGTCTCTATATTGAGAAGATTGCAATGAGGATGGTTCACATCACAGCCTGCATTAAAAGACACCTTTTAGTTATTTGAATCCAGCAACACTTAATGTTCAAAGAACAAACTATTAAACCAGTGTCCTAGATGTAGGAAAGAAAAGCTTTTCTCTTTGAATGTTATTGACCTGTCTGTGGATAGTGTTTGTCATAAATGAGATCATGATTATTTAGTAGAGACCTTACCGCCTACAATTTACAATATCAGGCAATACTGTCACTTGAAAGATCAAACAAGATGAAAACGGGTCCTTATGTAAACTTATCATTTTCTCTCTCTCTCTCTCCTCTCCCCCCACACACACACACACACACACACACACACACACACACATTCAGCTCGCTGCATCAGTAAGACCTGGGTGTGTGATGGGGACAGTGACTGCGAGGACAACTCGGACGAGGAGAACTGTGAGCCGCTGGGGTGCACGGCGTTACACCACGTTGTGTGTGCCAACAACGACACCATCTGCCTGCCCCCCGAAAAGCTGTGTAACAACGTCAACGACTGCCCTGATGGCTCTGATGAGGAGCTCTGTGGTAAGTAATGCACACACACACACACTCAAGCCATCAGGCCATAAATACTCTTAACACATATAAGCACCGACATGCATGCTCACTGAATCAGTCACCCGTCCCAAAGTAACACTAGGCATGCAGACATGAGCTGGAGTAATAAATTCTCTGCCCATTCCCTGATTAATTACAGTGCTGCTCCCCTCACTCTCCCACTCACTGCCAGCATGCTCCCTACAGTGAGCTCCTCTGGAGAATATACAGCGCCCGCATACCACACTACACACTTATCATTCTGTACACTCAGTCTGCCTGTTCCTCCTCTTCCTCCGTGCCTACTCAATCCTTCTGTATCCCTCTCTCTCCCACACTTTCTCTTTCACTCTCTCTCTCTCTGTCTCTCTGTCTTTGCAGATTTGTGTTTGTTGAGTGGGTGCAGTCACAACTGCAGCATAGCGCCTGGGGAGGGCATCATGTGTCTGTGCCCCGTGGGCATGGAGGTGGGCCCGGACAACAAGACGTGCCAGATCCAGAGCTTCTGCGCCAAGCACCTCAAGTGCAGCCAGCGCTGCATCCAGGACAAGTTCAACGTCAAGTGTGCCTGCTACGAGGGCTGGGCACTGGACACGGACAAGGAGAGCTGCTACAGCACTTGATTGAGATGGGGGGGATGGGGGATGAAGAGGGATGGGAAAGGGAAGAGAGGGATGGGATGAGAGAAGAGATGGGAAGGGGAAAGAGAAAGGGATGAAAAGAGAGAGAGAGAGAAGATGGGAAAGGTAGAGAAAGAGGGATGAAAAGTATAAGTATAAAGGCCTGGAGAAGATTGTGGAAGACGAGATGACGGAAGGGAATATTATCAAAGAACTTTCCAGAAGCTCTACATCATGTTCAGTACATTTTAGTTCACTGGGTTCTTTTATTCCTGCTGTTGTTGCTCTCCACAGTGTATCTCAAACATCAAATGCAATTCAGAAAAAGTCTCTTGGAAAGATTTTCAAAATGCTTCAAAAAAAGTCAAATGATGCAACACTCTCTCCATCTTGTGTTGGCATACATTATTCATATGCTCTCGTTTTCCCTAAGTTTGTATTCTTACTTTGTTTCCCTGCTTGAGTTTTCTCAGTTCTTCAGTTCAGCAGCCTGTGGCATCAGTCTGCCCTCTCTCTCTCTCTCTCTCTCTCTCTCTCTCTCTCTCTCTCTCTCTCTCTCTCTCTCTCTCTCTCTCTCTCTCTCTCTCTCTCTCTCTCTCTCTTTTTTTTTTATTTTTGGGCTTTTTTTTTGCCTTTATTTGGATAGGACAGTGAAGACAGACAGGAAGCAAGTGGGAGAGAGAGAGATGAGTGGGATCGGGAAATGACCGCAGGTCGGATTCGAACCTGGGTCCCCATGGGCACTCGGACCCGTATATGGTACAGGCGCTGTAGCCTACTGCCCCTTCCCCTTGGTGATCATTAAAGTATCTATCTATCTATCTATCACAGCACCTCCCCTTCTCTCTCTTAACCATCCCTTCATTACCACGCTGTCACATTCCTCACTCTTCCACAACTCCTGCCATCTATCCCTCTCTCCCTCTGTAGTCTTTCATCTCTGATCCCCCTCTTTTCTTCTCGTCCTCTCCTCACTCCCACAGACCCGTTCAAGCCCTTCATCATCTTCTCCAACCGGCACGAGATCCGACGCATCGACCTGCACAAGGGCGAGTTCAGCGTGCTGGTGCCGGGCCTGAGGAATACCATCGCTCTGGACTTCCACTTCAATGAGAGCATGCTCTACTGGACCGACGTGGTGGAGGACAAGATCTACCGCGGAACACTGTCCGAAAACGGCGGTAAGGCATTCCTGCTTTTCCCAGCGCACGGGATTTGGAACAAGGCTCTGGTTTTATTTTTTCCATATTATATATTTTTTTCTTTTGGTTTAGCCTGCCAAAGAAGCTTCAGGAATTGGGAGCAGGGTTCTCTGAATTCTTTTGCCTGCCAAAAGAGGCTATTGAAAACTAATGGGCCCGGTCTGTCGTTAACTGTTCACAATAACTGTGAAGTAACCGTGCCATTCATTGTGAGGCTGCTGACATTAGCCATCTCTTACATTTATGTAAAAGTCTCCTCAGTTCAGCGTTGCGTAACGGCATAATACCTATAAATTGCACGGCTCAGTAATCCCCCTCTCCCCTCCCCCACGCCTGCCATTTTGGTTCTCTGTGGTCAGGTGGGTGTCGGCCCGTTTCATTGTCTTCTCGGAGAGCAGTGCCCTGCTTCTCTCAGGGCAGCGTTGCGTGGCGGTGCCCTCTTGCCCGCCACGGATGTGCTGCCCTCTCGGGGGCTCAGCCGAGAGGGAGAGGAGCGGAGAGAGGGGGATGGACGAGAGGAGAGGAGAGAGGGAGCTCAGCCGAGAGGAGAGGAGAGAGGGGGATGGACGAGCGCCTCATTGTCCTCTTTCATTTCTCTCTCCACTCGCTCTTGCGTGATTCAGGCTTTAAGCTACTGCAGGAAAGTCTATATAAAGGGTTGGCTATAGATTATATAGTACATGAACGTAAATAAGTATAAGCAGCATATTGTATAGGAACATCTACACTGAACTACACGCCCATTCAGATGTAGTTTTTCTTCCTTGCAGTTTCTTTGTCTTCCCCCTCTTGTTTTTCTCTCCCTCCCTCACATACAGCCACACACATACACACCATGTACACACACATACAGTACACACCATGTACACACACATACACACCAGCTAGTAGAGCCGTCCCTGCTGCTCCCCATTTAAGGCTTCTTGGAATCTACTAGAAGGAAAAGAACTTCGGCCAGACATGGCTGCCAACATCCCCACAAAACATCCTCCTCCTCTTTCTCCTCCTCCTCCCCCTCCTCCTCCTACTCCTCCTCCTCCTCAATCTCCTCATCTGGCCTCCCGTAAAGCACAGCCAGAGTCCTGTTTAGCTACACAGAGCTGGAGAAGCCAGCAGGCCTCTTCTCAAGCATGCCTGGACAGACTCGATCCTCCTACTGGGATCTTCATGTGTTAGGTTTGGCCATGAATGGACCCCAGAGTGTTTTTCAGGAAAGCAGCAGGATGAATAGAAGCATGCGAGAAGAGTTCCTGAACCAAAAGTCACCCTTTTTTTTTTTTAGGGAATTGCACACTCACACATGAGCATCTCATTATGACTGTGGCAGAAGGCCTTCTTGGTTTGCGGGTTGTCACCGAACTGAAGGAAGAAAGCTTGCAGTGTTGTTGCATTCGTCAGTGGGATTCCCTCCCACACGCTTCGTGGTTAGCCTGAGGGATCTCCCTCCTCTGTGGGTGGCACTCGGGATGGGTCGCGTTTGGCCAAAGACTCCTGCCCTGAGGCCCCGTTATAAAGGATCTGTCTGATTGGGTGTCCTCATGTGTTGTTTTGTAGAGTGGTATTGGCTTGTGTGGTGTGGCATGTATGACTGTGTGTGTGTGTGTCATCAAGATATCTATGGCTTTCACTGGGTATCTGGGCAGAGCCTATTCTTGTAATGTGCATTTTGAGGTGCACATTCTTCTATCTAGTAGAACCCACATCGTGGGTTCCCAATTGCAGATACTGTGCATGTGGATCCATGTTTTTATGTCAAAAGAAAGCCTATTTGAACCATTATGCCATACTGGCAACACTTGTCATGAGACTGAACAATCATGGTAATAACAGCACTTCCTCTCTCCTCCAACCTCCCAGCCCTGACCAGTTTTGAGGTGGTGATCCAGTATGGCTTGGCTACTCCTGAGGGTCTGGCTGTGGACTGGATTGCCGGGAACATCTACTGGGTGGAGAGTAACCTGGACCAGATCGAGGTGGCCAAGCTGGACGGCACCATGAGAACCACCCTGCTCGCTGGAGAAGTGGAGCACCCTCGGGCCATCGCTCTGGACCCCAGAGAAGGGCAAGCGCATCTTTATGTCTCCAAAAATATTCAGTTTGATTCAGTTCCATATATAATTATATATAATATTAAATATAATATCTTGAATTTCCCCTTGGGGATCAATAAAGTATCTATCTATCTCTCTCTCTATCTCTCTCTCTATATATCTATCTATCTATCTATCTATCTATCTATCTATCTATCTATCTATCTATGTATGTATCTATCTATCTATCTAATTGCTGTGAACAATATACACTGTATTATGACACCCTATAGAAATGAATATGAGCTTCTTCCAACATACCCCACATGTCTCTGAGTCCACTAGCGTGCGTGGGAGGAGCTGGAAATCCATTTGGTCTGACCCATCACGGGACTCACAGTGGCCTGGCTTACTTGAGCCCTCTGGGGTGCTGTATTCTGCAATGCGGAACTATGCATATTAGCACTTTTATGCTGACGATTACAACTGATATTAGACATTGAAATTGCTAATCTCCCCACATGGGGTCTTTTGATATTTTTAGCATAACCCAGCAGGGAGTGCAATATTATGATTTAGCCATGTGGCAGTCATGTCATAATGAATGCTAGCACAGAAACCCTGCTAGCCTCCTGCAGTGGGGGAATGATGCTAATGTTCGTTGAGCCCCCATGTGAGTCACCTTCAGCTGTCCTTTATCGTGTGTTCACTCCATAATCCATCCATCCATCCATCCATCCATCCATCCATTTATTTATTTATTTTTCTTTCCCTCCAGGATTCTTTTCTGGACAGACTGGGATGCTAGCTCTCCCAGAATAGAGGCAGCCTCTATGAGTGGGGAAGGCCGCCAAACCATCCACAGGGAAACCGGAAACGGAGGGTGGCCCAATGGACTCACAGTGGATTACTTGGAGAGACGCATTTTATGGATTGACGCAAGGTTATTTGTGAAAAGATCTAAAGCTTGCCTTGTAATTACGGATACTCAAATAAACATGCACGCACTGTGGTGCTAACAGCTTTCCTCCCCTCCCAGGTCAGACGCCATCTATTCTGCCTCCTACGACGGTTCCGGCCTCATCGAGGTCCTCCGGGGACATGAATACCTGTCGCACCCGTTTGCCGTCACCATGTATGGCGGTGAGGTCTACTGGACTGACTGGCGCACCAACACTCTGGCCAAGGCCAACAAGTGGACGGGCCACGACGTGACCGTGGTCCAGCGCACCAACACGCAGCCCTTCGACCTGCAGGTGTACCACCCGTCCAGACAGCCTCAGGGTGAGTGTCCGGCTCCAGCAGTCCTGTCCTGTCTGGCCCGTCATCCTCCCCAGACACCAGATGGCGCCTCCACAGGCTCATACAGACAATGACTGCAGCAGACCAACCGGAAGCTGCGTTATCCATCACAAACTGAAGCACTCACACTCGCTGTCTTCCTCTCTCTGGCTCTCATCTCGTCCAGTCTCTTTAACCCTCCCACTTCCCCCCAGCTGCCTCTCCACCTCGACTTTTATTCCACTACCTCTCTGTCCACCTCTTTTTCTCCATCTTTCTCTCTTTCTCTCTCTCTCTCCCTCCCCCCCTCTCCTTCTCTCCCTCTCTGTCTTTGGCTGCCTGAGCTTCTGGTATCTTATGACCTTTCAGAAGCTCTCTCAGGTTTTCCCCATCCCTGATATTTTCCTTTCATGCGGTTAGAAACCGGGCAAGAGCTGAGACGCTGCGTGGGCGTGTGTGTCTGGGCATGTGTGGCGGGGTTGGGCGGTGGGGGGGGTGGGGCTGTGTCTAAGGGCATGTTTGGGGGGTGCCATCATGCCGATCACCGTGCCATCATGCCGATCACGCGCCAGAGCTTGATAAAGACGCCACTGAGCCGCTCAGCTGTGTCAGTTACGGCGCAGGCCTGGGAAAAAGGGGCTGTCTGCTTTTCCGAGGAAGCTGTCAGTCATCCAGCAGTCTGCTGTGGGACCGCGAGCATCTCGCCAGAGCCGAGGAGCGGAGAGGAGCGGGGCCGCCGTGACTGGCGGCTCCACCCGGGCGCGCTGACACCAGCTGACAAGGCCTGTCAGAGCCGCGCCGGCTCCCGCTCTCCTTTCCCTCGCTTTCAATCTGGCCATCCCTCCTCCACCCGCTCAATCTGGCCATCCCTCCTCCAACCACTCAATCTGGCCATCCCTCCTCCACCCGCTCAATCTGGCCATCCCTCCTCCTACCCGCTCAATTCAATTAAAGCCAGCGCCGTGCACTTCAGCCTTAATGGGCAAATGTACATTTCCTTTGGCCAGGCATGGATAAGGCTCAGAAAAGTACAATGATGACCGGAAGAGAAATAATGATTTCCTTTTTTCTATTCTATCTTACTCTTCCCTCTCACTCACTCACTCACTCACTCACTCACTCACTCACTCACTCACTCTCTCTCTCACACACACACACACACACACACACACACACACACACACACACACACACCCACACACTTTTCTAAATGTTCATATTAATTTTCTCTTGGTATTCTGGACCTCATTTGCCCAATATGACTCTGAAATCAAAGTCTTCAAGGGTCTATTTTGTTGCCATGTCGGTCCCACCATGGATGTCCTTTGCTGACCGGTGTTCTCTCCCTCTCTCTCTGTCCTCTACAGCCCCCAACCCTTGTGCTGGGAGCGGTGGCCGCGGGCCCTGCTCACACCTCTGCCTCATCAACTACAACCAGACCTTCTCCTGCGCCTGCCCTCACCTCATGAAGCTCCAAGCCGACAAGCGCACCTGCTATGGTAAGCAACCCAGAACACGCCGTTAGCCACCACTTATCCACGCTGGTTTCATTGTGCTCTATGGCAAACCACAGCCGTCATGTATAAGTATAAGTATAAGTATATATATACTCTTTTGATCATGTGAGGGAAATTTGGTCTCTGCATTTATCCCAATCCGTGAATTAGTGAAACACACTCAGCACACAGTGAGGTGAAGCACACACTAATCCCGGCGCAGTGAGCTGCCTGCAACAACAGCGGCGCTCGGGGAGCAATGAGGGGTTAGGTGCCTTGCTCAAGGGCACTTCAGCCATGCCTACAGGTCGGGGTATGAACCAGCAACCCTAGTCCAAAGTCCAAAGCGCTAACCAGTAGGCCACGGCTGCCCCCAAATGGCAAACCACAGCCGTCATGTCTTGTGCATGGTATGATATAGCACCACTGATAGACTGAGAAACAGTTTTTAGTGAAGCCCAAACATGAGAGAGATCTCCGCACACAACCTGTGTTCAACCTCAACTGCTGTTTCAGGGCAAAAGTGACCAGAGCCTTTCATTGTAGCGGTCAGCCATGAAAGACATGAAACACTATGCAGAGTTCCCACAATCATGGAAAATGTGGAAAAGCCATGGAATTTCAAAATCCCATTTTCCAGACCTGGAATCATCCCTCATGGAGAACATGTTGTTGTACGGACTTGTACTGTGGGACACAGTCTCCAATTGATTTTGACATAGGCTTAATAGCCTATTAGAAAAGAAATGGAAACAGTTGTTGAATTTTCATTCGATAATTACATCCAACCTGTGGAGTATTGTGTTGTGGAAGGTCATGGAAATGTCATTAAATGTCTGAAAAGTCATGGAAAAGTTTTGAAATGTTGTAAATTAAAATGGGTGGGAACCGTGACCGATTTAATTTTCTTCAATATAGTTCGAGAGTTGGGACATGTGCCTGCCTGCCTTCTCCTCCTCAGATTCTCATTTTATGGAGCCGCTGTCAGATATATTCATTTTTTACACTCTTGTATAGGATGCATGTGCTCTTTGTCTACATTGGCCTATTGTGCTCACAATGGCAGATACATTATGGCATGTGTCCTGAATTTCCAGCCCTGCTATATTAATATTCCAAAGAGAGGGAAGGAATCTGGGGGAGAGAGAGAGAGAGAGAACGCTAGGGCTGGATGTGGGGCCTGTGGAGTGATCTTATTTTCTGGCTGGTTAAGAGCGGAGCCCTGGGATCTGGGCTGGGCTGACCGCTGGCGGGGGGCTCTTTAGTATGCAGAGGAGCATCCTCCATCAGGCCAGTGTGGGGGGGCAGGGCACCTAGAACACGTCTCCGCCAGGTGAAGCCGTGCCGTTAGCACAGCGCCGTTAACATCAGCGTTAACCGGGGCAGCTAGGCGGGAGCTAAGGGGCAGCCAAGGGACACCACCGGCCAGGCAGGGGCAGGCAAGGGGACACCTCGCCAGGCAGGGGCAGCTAGGCAAGGGACACTGCGCCAGGCAGGGGCAGCTAGGCAAGGGACACCGCGCCAGGCAGGGGCAGCTAGGCAAGGGACACTGCGCCAGGGTGCCAGGGCAGGGGCAGCTAGGCAAGGGACACTTTCGCCTTCCTTTTTTCATTCGCTTTTCCCTCCCCCTTGATTCCTTTCATTCCTCTCTCTCTTTTTTCTCTCTCTCTAGTTTCTTTCTCTCCACCTCCTTCTATGCATCCCCCATCCCCCTCTTTCTCTTTCTTTGTCTCTCTGTCTCACTCGCTCATGTTTTTCTCATTCTCCAACTGCTCCCCAGCTACCACTTTACTGCTGCACAGCTAGCACATTTCTGTCAGCATGTGACCCCCCCCGTCCTCCCACACACACACACACACACACACACACACACACACACACACAGACACACCACTGGACCACATTGGAAAGCCATTTAGACAAACGGCTTTGTTTTTTTTTTTAATAAAAAAATAAAAAAACGGCAAAGGTTAGGGCAAATCAGGACCCAACCAAAAACACAATGGCCTGGCGTCTTTGTTCTGACGCTCATTGAGATGGCTGGGCTTTTGCGAATGCTCCCAGACACTGTGGCTGCTGCAGATATTAAAGGGCATTTGTTTGAGCCTAATTGCTTTATCAGAGGGCCCCGCGGGGCACTGGCGTATAAATGATTGCCTTGAAACGAATGCAGTTGACACGGCCCATCTTTTTCATTACACAAGTTAACTTCTCGTTTTTCTTGTCCCCGGTCATGCAGAGTCACGTCAGTTCCTGCTGTACGCTCGTCAGATCGAGATTAGAGGGGTGGACCTGGACAACCCCTATTACAACTACATCATCTCCTTCACCGTGCCCGATATCGATAACGTGTCGGTGGTGGACTATGACGCCATGGAGCAGAGGATCTACTGGTCAGACGTGCGCACACAGACCATCAAGAGAGCCTTCATCAACGGCACCGGGGTCGAAACCGTGGTGTCAGCTGGTGAGGACTAGCAAGAGGAAACTCCTATTAGTCATATCCTCAGCTTTCGATTTCAATTTCAGTCATTTATTATACAGGAAAATGTAAAAGTAACAGTCAGTTCCAGTTTAAGTGGGCCTGACTTGGCTTAAACTAGCTTTCAGCAGGTTCCTGTTCTGCAGCACATTAAACAGAGATCAAGTTTACAAGACACAGACACAGGATAGACAGATGCAGACACCACAGTACTAACAACAACAACAACAACAACAACAACAACTTGGAACACAGACAAAAGTATAGACAAAATAGATGTGTCTACCCATGTGATACTGTAATGTGTGAAGGCAGTTCTGCTGTATGCATCTTAATGCAACCTTTTGAATGCCCTCACCATCATCATCATCATCGTCATCACTGACCGTAAATTCAAGATGTATTGCTTCATCAGCTGACGCTGTCTTTGTATATGTTTCAAACCAGACCTGCCCAATGCCCAGGGCTTAGCAGTGGACTGGGTCTCTCGGAACCTGTTCTGGACGAGCTACGACACCAACAAGAGGCAGATTAACGTGGCTCGGCTGGATGGCTCCTTTAAGAATGCGGTCATCCAGGGCCTGGACAAGCCCCACTGCCTGGTGCTGCATCCTATCCTGGGGTACAGTAGCACCAGCCACAACATCCATTTACTCACACCTGTCACTTCATCACACACACACACACACACACACACACACACACACACTTAGTTTTACTCCGAAGGGAATAGTTTCACTCTTCCATCCCTTCTCAGCCAGTCCATTTACACCCCACACACACACACACACACACACACACTTCTGTCAGTCTCACACCTCTCTCCCGAGCTGCCCGTGTGGAGTTCAGCTCCCACTGACCTGACAGGCTCCATCTCTGACGTGACGTGACGTGACTTGACAGCTGACAGGTGCTCACAGCACTGGAGGAGAGATGAGTGGATTCCTCCCATACTGCACACCAGCCTTTGCATCTCCTTTTTTCATGTTTCTTCATTTTCTTTCGAGTTCTTCTGTTATCTCTCTCTATCTCTCTGTCATGTCTATTTTTAAGTCCCCTTTCCATCCTTGCCTGCATGCATTTCTTCTCCAATCCCCAGTTCTCTCCATCCCCAGTTCTTTCTCCTCTTCTCTTCATCCCTCTGTTTCTTCCATCTGTCTATATCTGTCCATCACTTTGAGTCCCTTTTGAACAGGCTCTGATTTACAGACATAACATAGCAAGAGAGAGAGGGTTGTTGTCATTACAGTCACTGTCAGTGAGAGTATACATTCTCTATCTTTCCTTTCTCTCCCTCTATCTCTCTCTCGGCTCTCTCTCTCTCGCTCTCTCTCGTGCGCTCTCTCTCTCTCTCTCTCTCTCTCTCGCACACACAGAGAGCGAGCAGTGCAACATTAGCTTTCTTGGCTGCAGGGTTCAGAATGCCAGAAGCTTGTTTTTTTTTTTTCTGGGGGTCATCAGGTTATCAGCTATGACCTGCAGCCTACTCTATATTTAGCTGGAGGAGTTACTGTGGGATTTTCTGTAGACTACAAAGAGCCAGGTTGACCCATTACTAATGTCCAACAGCTGTGTGTGTGTGTGTGTGTTGGAGGGTATATTGGGGTTAGTGTGTCTGTACCATTAAGCTGATGAATGGAGAGCACCATACCATACTTTCTGCATAAAACTGGGCCCCATGAAAAGGAGTTTAAAACTTATAAAATTGAAGAAGAAAAAAAAACTCAATCTGGCTCCCTTTATGGCTTGAGGCCCAAGGCTCAGTTCAGTTTTGTTAGATGTATTGCTCACTAATAGAAGTGTGTAAAGTATATAAAATGCAATAGAATAACAGCCCCACAGTGGTGTCAGATTATCAGGTCTATAAATGGAACATCAATGTATTCACTTGAGGGGCTCATAAGCCGGACATTTCAAATGTTCTCTTTTTCTGTCTCCCTCGGCCTCTTTGTTCTCGGTCTTTAGGAAACTCTACTGGACAGATGGCAACACCATCCACATGGCCAACATGGATGGCACCAACCAGACCCTCCTGTTCGCCAATCAGAAAGGGCCTGTCGGTGAGTGACCTTACGATCTAATTCACAGCGTGGTGGACCCCCACCCCGACCCCATTGGCACACTGTTTCATGAGTGTGTGTGTGTGTGTGCTTGTCTGTGTGCTTTTGGCAGGTCTGTCCATTGACTTTGATGAGGAGCGCCTGTACTGGATCAGCTCGGGCAACAGCTCTATTAACCGCTGCAAGATGGACGGGTCCGACCTGGAGGTCCTGGAGGCTGCCAAGGGCAAACTGACCAAAGCCACTGCTCTGGCCATCATGGGTGAGATTTACTGACCTATTCAAAAATACATGCCCCACACACTCGCACTAAGGTGGGGATCACATTAGCCAGCGGCCAGCAGCAGGTTTCTTATTGTTCTCTATGGTTCGGCAGCGAAACGGTGGCAGCACTGGCGTAACCCTAACATTGAACAAGCTGAGCGTTAAACTTGGTTCAACTTTCAAAGCGCAACGCGAGCGTATTCAATTGACAAACTGTTTGTGTTGCTTAGGAACGAGATAAAACTTATTATGGTCTGAGCGTTGCGTTACATTACGCCGCTGCCACTTGCAGATGGCTGATGTGATCTTCGCCTAACACCCACAGTAGACATAGTAGTAGGTTGGGTTTATTATAAAGAATTCTGCACAGAGTATTACAGTGTGGTGAGTGCAAATGAAACTTGTGACGTGTAGTTGGACGTTAAATGCGCAAGTGATGCCTTTAGCGCTGACCTGCTCTGACACGTTGTTTTGGCCCGAGGGAGCAGCCAAGTAATGCTGTATGATACATGACAACATGCGTTTGTGTACCGGAGGGTGATGGTCATGTCATCTGACAGCAAATGTTTGCATTCTGTCACAAAGAGCTCCTTTGAAAAGGGCAGATGTGTGATGCGCTGTGTGTGTGTGTGTGTGTGTGTGTGTGTGTGTGTGTGCGTGTGTGTGTGTGTTGTTTGTGTGTGTGTGTGTGTGTGTGTGTTTGGCTGCTGACGTTGTTTGTATAAGTCCAACTCTGCGTGTGTCTCTGTGGGAGCCTGATGCCTGATGTCCTGCTGTGTTGTGCTGTGTCCTGCTGTGCTTGGCAGGCGATAAGCTGTGGTGGGCAGATCATGGCTCTGACCAGGTGGGCACCTGCGACAAGAGCGACGGGGGCAACTGGAGGGTTCTGAGAAACAACACCTCACCCATGATGCACATGAAGATCTACAACGAGACCGTGCAGAAAGGTGTGTGTGTGTGTGTGTCTGTGTCTGTGTCTGTGTGTGTGTGTCTGTGTGTGTGTGTGTGTGTGTGTTTCAGATGTCTTATGGGTTTATTGTTGTGTCTGGAGGAGTTTTAACTCTGTGGCTCCATCTCCAGGTGGTGTGAACCTGTGCAGCAGTAACAACGGCGGCTGCTCACAGCTCTGTCTCCCCACGTCCAAAACCAGCCGGGCCTGCATGTGCACCGCTGGCTACAGCCTCAAGAGTGGACAGCAGTCCTGTGAAGGTACTGGACACAACGCCCTCACACTGACAGATAGCGCCTTCACACACACACACCCTCATACTCCCACACTGCCCACCAAGCAGCTCCAGCTCCACCTACTCAGTTCAACATCCATCCAGAATACTACACAGCACTTGTATTAATGTGTGTGTGTGTGTACATGCAGGCATGGGCTCCTTCCTGTTGTACTCGGTGCATGAGGGCATCAGGGGCATCCCTCTGGACCCCTCTGATAAATCGGACGCGCTGGTGCCAGTGGCGGGCACCTCTCTGGCAGTGGGCATCGACTTCCATGCTGGTGAGAACTGCTGCTTGATGGGCCCTCTGCCGTTACATTATTTGTGACCACGTAGATTTGTGTGTGTGTATATACTGTACAGTCACCTGTGTCACTATTGGTGTGTGTGGATGTCTGTATAAGCATGTATTCATTATATGACCTCCATCTCTCTCTCCATCTCTCTCTCCATCTCTCTCTCCATCTGTCCCCGTGCAGAGAATGACACCATCTACTGGGTGGACATGGGTATGAGCACCATCAGCCGAGCCAAGCGAGACCAGACCTGGAGAGAAGAGGTGGTGACCAATGGCATCGGCCGAGTGGAGGGCATCACAGTGGACTGGATTGCAGGTCTGATGTCATTCAGCACCTTCATCTCCATGCGTCCCCGCACTCTCTTTATGCACTTTTGAGATTTGAATGTTAGTTTCCTACCCTGCATGCACGAAGGCAGCATGAGTTCTGCCATTTCAAGTGGAACAGTTGGTTTGGAAGTGAGGTTAAAGTCCAACACTTTCACTCTCCCCCTCCCTCCCTCTCTTTCTCTATCTCTCTCTCTCTCTCTCTCTCTCTCTCTCTCTCTCTCTCTCTTTCTCTCCCTCCGTCTCTTTCTCTTTCTCTCTCTCTCTTTCTCTCTCCCACACACACACGCACACACACTCTCACATGGACACAGCCAATATTGCATTACATAACAATATTACTACCAGCTGAGCCCCTAAAAAATAATTGAAGCTAGATTTTCCAGAAAGCCAGGTGTGATTGCAAGGTAAAGCTGGAGATGATGAAGGCTTACTGGCTGAAATAGGTAATTTGACAGAGCACAAGTGCAGATTATCACAAATACCATCCTGAAATCCCCTTACCCACCAAGCTATGGGAAATTACAAGATGCAGTTTGCAGACATCTCTGTGAAAGTTCCAGAAAGCTAAAGTATCACTTTTGGTGGAAACCTCAAAACAGCCTTGAAAACCAGTGTTAGATGGACAACTATTCTTTTGACGGTCGTTGTGGTTTTTGTTTCTAAACACAGACATTCAACTGAGGTTTCAGACCTGGCTGAGTCTGTTCTTACATGCTTGAAAGGTCTTTTGAAGTATGAGATATTTTTCTAGTATTCTAGACCAGATGCCTTAGCCAGTTATTGACTGTCTGCTTCACTGTGCCAAAAGCATATACTACGGTAAGTTAATACAGAAGGTCATATGTAGCTCTTGATTTACTATCAAATTCTTTTTGTCAGGCAACATCTACTGGACAGACCAGGGCTTTGACGTTATCGAGGTGGCCCGTCTCAACGGCTCCTTCCGTTACGTGGTGATCTCCCAGGGCCTGGATAAGCCCCGCGCCATCGCCGTGCACCCCGCCAAAGGGTGGGTATCCTGGGCCAGGGGCTGTGGGAGAGCAGCAGGGGGTGGGCCGACTCCATAAGGGCCGTTTGTCCTGCCAGTGGAGGATTATTAATAGGCTAATATTTGCTCTGAGGTTATGATCGCAGCACTGGCTGGTACAGGATGCTGCTGTTGGGAAAGAAGAAAAACAGTTATCTCACTGTTTGAGTCGTTATTCACTTTTGTTTGTGTGTGTGTGTGTTTTGTTTGAATGTGTGTGTGTGTGAATGGGAATAGGACTGTGTGTATTATTCCTGCCTAAACTATGTTTGTGTTTGCAGTTATCTGTTCTGGACAGAGTGGGGGCAGTATCCACGTATCGAGCGCTCCCGTCTGGATGGCTCTGAGAGAGCAGTGCTGGTGAACGTCAGCATCAGCTGGCCCAACGGCATCTCCATAGATTACCCGGTCTGTACCACTGTACACACACACACACACACACACACACCCAGAGGGAGCCCAAAACCCATACAAATGAATTGATGTATTTATTCACCTGACTTGTCAGACCTGCACATTTAGCCAAATTTACTCTTTACAAATATGATCCAACATAGCAGGATGAGGTCAGAAGTGTATTTATGCTATGTGTGTGTGTGTGTGTGTGTGTGTTGATTTTGTGTATTTAGGATGGCAAACTGTATTGGTGTGACGCACGCACAGACAAGATTGAGCGTATTGATCTGGAGACTGGTGAGAACCGCGAGCTTGTTCTTAGCACCAACAACATGGACATGTTTGCAGTGTCTGTCTTTGAGGACTACATCTACTGGAGTGACAGGTGAGGCTCCTTTATAAACCCTTTACCCCCCCCACACACCATCTCTCTCTTTTATCCTCGCTTGAGCTACAGATGCCGTCACAGACAACTAGACACATGTTATTATTTCAATCCTTGTTCTCTGACGTTGGTAATGGATAAATTAAGGGCTTTTCAAAGTTCCTCTGCTCCCCTTGTCACTGTCATTATTACTGTGAGGTGTCATTTGCATGCAAGGTTAGCCAAATAAACCCCGACGCTTGTTCACCCAGTTTCCTTCAGTAGTCGTCAGACACTGCACATTTTCCGCTCTGTTATCACACGCCAGCTGAGAACGGAGAGACATTGTCAGCCCGGCGAAGTGTTGCAGATGATGATGATGATGATGATGGTCTGACGTCTGTGTCCTCTGTAGAACTCATGCTAATGGATCCATTAAGAGGGGTCACAAAGACAATGCCACGGAGTCGTTGTACCTTAGGACCGGCATCGGTGTCCAGCTCAAAGACATCAAAGTCTTCAACCGCGCCAGGCAGCAAGGTGGGTGTACAGGCTTCTCATGTGTGTGTTATAATGGTTCAAGCCCAAATCATCATGTGTGTGTAATGGTTTATCATGTGGTGTTATAAGCCCAAATCATGTGTGTGTTATAATGGTTCAAGCCCAAATCATTGTGTGTAGTCCTTCTCATGTGTGTGTTATAATGGTTCAAGCCCAAATCATTGTGTGTAGTCCTTCTCATGTGTGTGTTATAATGGTTCAAGCCCAAATCATTGTGTGTAATTCTTTCTCATGTGTGTGTTATAATGGTCCATGTTAAAATGCTAGAAATCCCTAGAAATAAAATGCTAGAAATCCCTAGAAATAAAATGCTAGAAATCCCTCTGTATGGCTTCATATTGTTTAGAAGTATTTCTCTAGTTGTAGGGATACATAGAATGAACTCATATGCCTTAAGGAAATGCTGTCTGAGACAAAAACATCAGAATTAACATCAAATGAGTTTCATCACTTTGTAGCAGTACATTTAAAAAAAAAAAAAAAAACTTTTTGTGCTAATTTGTTTTTGATTTGTGTGTATTTCTTGTTGTATCCCCTATCAGGAACCAATGTGTGCCAAATTAACAACGGTGGCTGTCAGCAGCTGTGCCTTTTCCGTGGCAACGACAAGCGCACATGCGCTTGTGCCCACGGCATGCTGGCCGAGGACGGCAGCAGTTGCCGCGACTACGAGGGCTACCTGCTGTACTCGGAGCGCACCATCCTCAAGAGCATCCACCTATCGGATGAGACCAACCTAAACGCGCCCATCAAACCTTTCGAGGACCCCGAGCACATGAAGAACGTCATCGCGCTGGCCTTCGACTACCGCGGGGGTCCTGGTCCGGGCGGTCAGAAGCGCACAAACCGCATCTTCTTCAGTGACATCCACTTTGGCAACATCCAGCAGATCGATGACGACGGGTCCAGCCGCAAGACCATTGTGGAGAGTGAGTGCCTTTCTGTGTGTCTGAATAGGCCATTTGTATACATGTTTAGCAGGTGTGTGTGTGTGTTTGATGGCTATAGGCGTGTGTGTGTGAAGAGTGGATGCCCCCTTTGTGTCTGTATTTGTGTAAGGGTGTACAGTACACGTTTGGTTGTCTACCCCTCTCTGTGTGAGATTGGTTTGTATTAAGGACACAAACAGACAGTGAGCGAGGGGTGTAAGGGTGCGTGAGAGAGGGGTGTAAGGGTGCGTGAGAGAGGGGTGTACAGTAAGGGTGTGTGAGAGAGTGTGGCTCATCTGCGTTTCTTGTCGACCTCTGGAGTCTGTGCGTTGAACTCTGCCACTCTGATAAATGAGTCCTGCTCAGGAGAAATTAGAGTAATGCTTCACTCTGAGCGGCCACTGTTTCTCTTTTAGCTCTGCAATGCAATTTCACCTGCTCCTAAATCCTGGGTTGACATGCATTGTTGAGCTGCTAGCTAATGTTAGTGATATCACTACCCCACCAAGTGTTTCGTTGGTTATTAGATTCAGTGGCTTCTTCTTTTACTTAATGCTCAGTCGCTGAGAAAGTGTTTTGACCTTGAAGTACCTCACTTTCTAAAGGATCATTGCAATAAGAGGCCATGCGTTTGAAAAAAAGCTTTCCACAGCCTCTCCGTGCGGTGGTCAGTAGCCTTAATCTTCTGCCGCTCTGACCCATCCCAAGCCTCCCTCTGCTGAGCGACGCTCTTTCTCTTCCACAAATGACTGAATGGCATATTCCATCTCACCCTCGCTTCCTCATTTTGAAGGCTAACATAACAGAGCACCCCCAGAGAAAATGCGTAACAGCCCCCCCACACACACACACACACACACACACACCATCTCTCTGTCTGTCTGTCTGTTTGTCTCTCTGTCTGTCTGTCTGTCTTTCTGTCTCTCTCTCTCCTCACACACACACACACACACACACACACACACACACACACACACACACACACACACACACCATCTCTCTCTTTCTGTCTGTCTGTCTCTCTCTCTCTCTCTTTCTCTCTCACACACACACACACACACACACACACACCCCCACTATCCTGCTGATGGAAGTAGAACAAATAACAAATGGGACCCAATTTTGTATCCAATGGACAAAGGGATCGAGGCCATTAATTATTGCCAATAGAGTGGGGCCCGGCTCGGTGGAGATTAGCGGAGAGGGGGAGACTGACATGTAGGAGAGGGTGCCGAGACCTGCTCTCCAGAGCCACATCTCTTCTCCGTAATTACAGGCAAAATTAAGAACAAATGATGCTTGATCCAGTTAAAACCCTCCAGAGCAGACTCACTCGGTCGCCATTTTTGTTCCTGTCACACACAATCAAACTTTAATTTGCATGTTACATTTTCCAGCCAACGCAAGAATGGAGACAAAATAGACGTGAAATACTTTCGCCAAGTCCTCAGAGAAGTCACATTATACATACAGACCGATTACAAAACAAAACTTCAGTGATCGTATAACAGTCCTGCCAGAACAAAACTTCAGTGATCGTATAACAGTCCTGCCAGAACAAAACTTCAGTGATCGTATAACAGTCCTGCCAGTGCTGAGCATATTGCCCTGCATGGAGATGTGTAGTTGGTATAATACATTATATTGACTGACAGTTAATGCATAATCCAGCCATTACTGCAATGATAAAACCAGGGACACATTCCAGTCCCTCCCTTAACAGGAAATGAGATATCCATAGTCAGTTGCACAGCTGTCGATGCAGCATAGAGCGCTTGTGTCGGGAGGCTTCTTCCTCTATCCGTGAGGCGGCGGTGTCTCCAGCTCCACGGGGTTGAACGGCTGTACCGTGTCGCGGCCCGGTAGGGGGCAGTAATCCCAGCATGCCTTGCAGTCGCGACTGCGGTGCCAGCTCAGGCCTAGCAGCTCCTGGCGGAACTTGTGCGACATGAAGACGTAGAGCACAGGGTTGGCCACGGTGGAGGAGGACGCCAGCAGACGGGCGAAGATGGCGAAGGCGCGGTAGTGGGGCGAGCCGGCGGTCCGCCAGCCCACCAGCAGGAACATGAGCACGTACGAGGGCAGCCAGCAGATGGTGAAGACCAGCACCAGCAGAGCGGACGTCTGGGTCACCTGGCTCTGGTAGCGCTCCAGCTGTGGCGCGCGTCCGTGGAGGCTGGTCCGGCGCAGGAAGCAGTAGATCTTGGCGTACATGAGGACGATGACGGCCAGCGGCAGCGCGAAGGCCACCAGGAAGAGCGCGACGCTGTAGACCAGCTGGCTCTGGTCGGAGAGGAAGGCGAAGCAGTGGACGGGGCCCATCACGGTGCCCACGGCGCGGATGGCGAACTGCGGCGCGGCAAGCGCGCACGCCGGCACCCACAGCAGCGCGGCGGCTTTACCTACCAGCGCCCGCCCATAAGCCCGAGCCGCACCGGGTGCAACACCACCGTCAGGTAGCGCGACACGGCCAGCGCCGACATCGTGAAGACGCTGGCCGCGTTGCAGGCCACGCCCAGGAAGCTGACGCACTTGCACAGGAGGTTGCCGAAGGGCCAGGTGCCCAGGGCGATGGCGGCGGTGTGGAAGGGAAGGCAGGTGAGCAGCAGCAGGTCGGACGCGCTCAGCGCCAGCAGCAGCGTGTCCGTGCCGTGCGCCGGCGCCCTCCTCCTCCTCCTTCTCGCCAGGACGAAGATCACCAGCGAGTGGCCCGTGACGCCCGTCAGCATGATGAGCGCGTCCAGCGTGGGCACCAGCAGCTGCTGCGTGTCCCAGTCCATCCTGCTGCGCGCAGCGCCGCTGGCGTTCCCGCCGCTGGACCCGTTAACGGCTCCCGCCTCGCTCATGCCGATCTGGCTTCCTCAGCGTCTGATGCTAACGTGGCTAATTAGTCTGACCACTGTTGGAACGAGGACTGCAGAGGACCTCCCTCCCCCCCTCTCCCTCTCACACGCCCTTTCCCACTTGCGCACTACGGTGATAATTTCCCCACTCTCACGCTGCTACTGCTTCAAGCGGCGCCAGCTCACTAATTGGAGTGTTTGCTAGACACGTTTTCACGGGCAGCGTCTGGACACTATGTCCATTCCGTTCGCGTCCACAAGGTTTTTTTACGATCTGTATTCCCAGTTATGAGCAGTTAGCGCACACTCACACACACACTCACACATCACACTCCCTGAGGTGTGCCTTCATCGACCAGTTTCCGTCGGTTTCTAATTCTGGTTGGTCGTCGGCAGATAACAGGTGGAAAGTATTAAGCTCTCATCATGTAATGTTTACTCTCTCCAGGTCCTCCTGCGTCCAGCGAAGCCCGAGTCCAGGAACATTAGATTTAATCCAGAGACGTTTCTTTCTAAATTATCCGAAAGTGCTTTCATGTGTCTTGGCAGCGTGTTGCATGTAAATTTCATTGACGTGCGGTAAAAAAAAGAAATTAAATAGAAGTATCGAAGCCCAGACACCCACTGTGCTGCACCGTTATTGATTTTTCTGAAACCAGGCAACGGTGTAGAGAAGTCCTTCCACTGGACGCCCACTGCCCGGCCGCATTAAAATCGGTCAATTCTACTTGATGCTGAGTGCTCGTCCTGACTCTCCTGTCGTCTGCCCACAAGAGTCTCTCCAGATGTGTGTGTCCTCACCATGTCCCTCACAGATTCCCGTGGTGGTGTGCGTGTGTGTTTTTTGGAGTGTGTTTGTGTGTCTGAGTCATGGTAGATAATCCAGCCTCCCAACCTCTTCGTTGCCAGGTTGGAGTGCTGTCCTCAACAGCACACACACACACACACACACACACACACACACACACACAAAACCATACTGTTCCTCATGTACCTGCCCTCGACTGGACGTGACGTAACCAGCAGGGCTGTCTTGCGTAATGGCTCCACTCCTTCAGCTCAGCTGAGCACGGCATTGTTCTCGAGGCGAAAGCGCCCTGACCAGCGTCCTTTTATTGACTTTGGTCAGAGGCTGGGGACGTTCGGGCTCGTTACAGTGTCCCGAGAGTGGCCGTAAAATGTGGGTCCACGCCATGACGTGGGCGGCTGGGGGCTTCCAAATGGACTCGTCGGTTTACCCTGCGGATCCCAGGTGTTGCGCCACTCCTTCCGAGGCCCCCAGCGAATGTCCGCCATCATAGTGGACAAACAAACGCCGGCTCAGATAAGAGCGAGGAGGAGCGAGGCGGCGGATGCTTTTAGCACAGTGGGAGTTGACCAAAATGAAAAGCTTTTGCTGGAAGTTGACCTCGTCACCCTGACCCTGTGTTCCGTGCGACTGAAGCACTTCCAGAAGCGCGCTCTTCCTGGAATAACAAGTGGCCCTGAATCCAACACATCCACGGGGAGCAGTGCTTGTGTGCTAAGGCAGTGGGCCATGAAATGACAGGATGATACTGAGTCTTTAAACACACTCCAGAAACAGCAGGCAGAGCCAACATACACACACACACATGCACCCACCCACCCACCCACACGCGCGCACACACACACACACACACACACACACACTTGAATGTATGCAAACACTAACCCTTTACATGGTTACACACAGACACACACACACACACACAAACTTTGAGATGTGCCGTGATGATCAGCATGCAAGCACATTCACAAAACGCTGTGGCTTTAATCTCTTGCCAAGACCTCCAGCCACATACACAAACACAGCGGAAAGAAGGCACCACATAAAAGTGTACATGAGTCTTCCATACACAATCACACACACATGCATGCACATGCACACACACACACACACACACACACACACACACACACACACATGCACACACACAAACATGCACACAAACACACACACACACACACACACACACACACACACACACACACACACACACACACAGAGCCCTCTCCTCCTTCACAGTTTGATTGGGACCGTTGATTGAGAGCGTACCCCTCTGCCACTGATCCATCTGGAGCGGCCGGCGAGTGGGCCACCGTCCAGCACCGAAAGCCATCAGAGCGTCAGACGGGCCTCACGCTCTTCCAAGGCCCGGGGGCCTGGTGGTGGTGGTGTGTGTGTGTGTGTGTGGGTGGGGCGTCTGCTGGAGAAGCCAGGGTGCTGGCACTTGGCCTGCGGAGAGAAATGAGCTGCATCTGCCGAGGGGGCTAGACGGGCAGACGTGGCCTTGGGGGGGCCGGGGGGGCGGGCTGCTTACGGACGCCAAGCCCCCTACAGACCCTGAGGCATGGCTGGGCCTGAAGGACGCCATGTCCTTGTCCTCCGTGTCCTTTGGGCCTGTGAAGTTTGACCAATGTCCTATTTCTCATGGTATTACAGGACAGGTGTGAGTTTTGGTCAGTCGTGTGTGGTGGAGCTGTGTGTGTGGAGCTGTGTGTGTGGAGCTGTGTGTGTGGAGCTGACCGACTCGGCTAATTGCACATCCTCGGTTGTTCACTGTTATCTTTCCTCTCTCCTGCAGATGTGGGTTCGGTGGAGGGTCTGGCGTATCACCGCGCGTGGGACACCCTGTACTGGACCAGCTACACCACCTCCACCATTACCCGCCACACGGTGGACCAGAGCCGCCCGGGGGCTTTCGAGCGTGACACCGTGGTCACCATGTCCAGCGACGACCACCCACGAGCGTTTGTGCTGGACGAGTGTCAGAAGTAAGTATCCATCGCAGCAGACCTTTTGCCTGTCGTCTTTATATAATCCTAATTCCCCAAGCTCTCTTCCAATATGCAGCATCCATAGAGCTTTGGTTTGTGTGTTCAGTAGTTCAGTAGGGTGTGTATTTCCACATTGTAGGACTATGAAACTGTATTTGACTTTGGTGATGGTCTTTAACTCCCGGGGGCAGCCGTGGCCTACTGGTTAGCACTTCGGACTTCTAACCGGAGGGTTGCCGGTTCGAACCCTGACCAGTAGGCACGGCTGAAGTGCCTTTGAGCAAGGCACCTAACCCCTCACTGCTCCCCGAGCGCCGCTGTTGTTGCAGGCAGCTCATTGCGCCGGGATTAGTGTGTGCTTCACCTCACTGTGTGCTGAGTGTGTTTCACTAATTCACGGATTGGGATAAATGCAGAGACCCAAATTTCCCTCACGGGATCAAAAGAGTATATATACTTATACTTATACCCCTCTCTCCCCTAGTTTGATGTTCTGGACCAACTGGAACGAGCAGTCGCCCAGCATCATGCGCTCCTCGTTGGGGGGCGCCAACGTGCTGATCATCATCGGCACCGACATCCGCACCCCCAACGGCCTGGCCATCGACCACCGCGCCGAGAAGCTCTACTTCAGCGACGCCACACTGGACAAGATTGAGCGCTGTGAATATGATGGCAGCCATCGCATTGTGAGTTTATAAGTTTATAAGTGTGTGTGTGTGTGTGTGTGTGTGTGTTTTGGGGAAGAAGAATCATTTTACAGATTTCTTCGTAGCTGTGGGTTTATGTGTGTACACTATGTAAGTCTACACACATACCTTTTTAAGGGTGTCCAGTATGTGTAGCTGATCATTATCTGTGTGTGTGTGTGTGTGTGTAGGTGGTGCTGAAGAACGAGCCGGTGCATCCGTTTGGGCTGGCGGTGTACGCGGACTACATCTTCTGGACGGACTGGGTGCGGCGGGCGGTGCTGAGGGCCGACACGGACGGCAGGGACCTGAAGGTGCTGCGCGCGGACATCCCTCAGCAGCCCATGGGCATCATCGCCGTGGCCAACGACACCAACAGCTGTAAGACCGACACACACACACAGTCACACACGCACACTCACACACACTCAAATTAACCTTGAAAATGTGTGTTTGCTTAGATTTACATTGACATTTACATTTACATGTCATTTGCATTTCTATTTCAATGCAGCATTTTGTGCAATTCTAAATGCCCCAAAGATACTATGATAGTGTGTGATGTATTCACTTGGGTTTGCATATTAGGCATTTTATGAAGGATCACAGCTTGCTTGACCTTTACTTTGGACACATCTCAGCAGGTAACCTCTCACTCCCTCTCCATTTCTCCCTGAAGGTGAATTCTCCCCATGCCACAACAACAATGGTGGCTGCCAGGACCTGTGTCTCCTCACCGCAGATGGCCGGGTCAACTGCAGCTGCAGAGGAGACCGCAAGCTCCTGCCTGACCAGTCATGCGTCGGTAAGAGAGAGGGAACAAATGAGCGAGAGAGGAAAAAAAAGGGTTGTGAGAAAGAGAGAGAGAGAGAAAGAGGCAGAGGAAGGAAAACAGAGAGGCCATTATGAGTGTGAATTACAAGTAAACACACATTTGCAGCTGGCGCTATGGCAACAGAGTAATTAGCCTCGTTAGGCCCTTGTCAAATATTTATCCATGTTGTTTGAGAGGTTGAAGATGGAGTCTTGTGGTTTCAGATGTTGTGCATTTGAGTATACATCCCTGTTAGCTCACCAAATATGTAATGAAATATAAATATTGAGAGTGTGTGTTTGATTATGTTACCTAGTAGTGAAGATAATAGTACCGAAGTACCGAAGCCATGACGTAGCGTTGTCAAGGCAATTCTAAATTGGGATCTAAACAAATCAATCTAACCATAGTTGTGACCATAGCGGTGGCTTTCTAATTCTTAATCTATTTGAATAGCGTTGCCAAGATTTTAGTATAATTGTTTTACACTGTAGGAATCCCATTCTACAACATATATTCATACCAACACAACCAAAATTGTTTAGGTTTTATTTTGGCATGGGTTTTGTTACGGAATACCTTCACTACAGTTGAGTATGCGCTCTGACTGCCATACCAACGAGCCTTGCTCTTTGGCGTTGCGGTCAAGCTGCAGGTTCAGTGCCCCGGAGACCCGGGTTCAAGACCGGGTGGGGTCACTGCTCTCTCCCTTCGCTACAGGTTTCCTCCATAAAAGAGAGCTGCATATAACTTCACTGCATGAATTGCCACCATATTGGCCTTTATTGACACACTGGACACCAACGGCAGCACACTTGGCACAGATAAAAGGCTTGCTAGCATGGGAACGCCTGTCTTTTGGTGATTGTAATTGCTGATGTTGTTTTTTGAATGTTAGGGTGGGGTGGTCTCACCCAGGTCTCAGAACTGTGTATTGTGTAGTCTTGGTGATGTGCTGTCTTTTCAATGGCCATTGTGTTCATATGTCCCTCACATAATAATATACCATGAAAATGAATGTAAAGATGATACCAATATTAGTTGCCCTAGGACGTGTTTTCAAAGTAGCTTTTTAAATATTGTCTAAGGATTTCTTTTATGTTTATTGGCCTACTTGTTCTAAATACGTCAGTTCCTAACAACACATTAATGTGAGCACTTATATTTCATCCTGTTGTATATCCGTGACTGGATGTAGAGCATGAGTCATTGTGAGGCTCATTCCAGCAATCATTCTGAGGCTCATTCCAGCAATCATTCTCTTCACTGTGTGATTCCAGCCCAGAACATGTCCTGCAGCAGTGTGGATAACTTTGAGTGCGGGAACGGAGACTGCATCGACTACAGCCTCACCTGCGATGGCAGACCCCCTGCAAGGACAAGTCTGACGAGAAGCAGTCATACTGTGGTAAGGCTCGTGAGAGTGTGTGTGTGTGTGTGTGTGTGTGTGTGCGGTGTGTGTTTTTTCAGAAAAATACGGTGAGCGAGATTGAGAAAATACACTTATGTGTGCTAAGGACATCTTTACTTGTACACATGCACACAAGTCATAATGGTGCATTTCTCTGTGTTTGTCAACTGTTGGATGACCCCGTGTTCTGGTGTGTTCTCCCCAGCTAACCGCGTGTGTAAGAAGGGCTTCCGGCGCTGTGCCAACGGACGCTGCATTGGGCTGCCGGTCTGGTGTGACGGCACTGACGACTGTGGAGACCGCTCCGATGAGCTGCACTGCAATGGTAACGACCTGCCCAGCCTCGCAGTGGACTGTCCCAGCACTGCATGGAGCCGATCAGAACGCCTAATTTGAGTGTGTGTCTCTCTCCCTCTCTCTCTCTCTGTGTGTGTGTGTGTGTGTGTGTGTGTGTGTCACAGTGACCCTCTGTGCTGCTGGGGAGTTCCAGTGTGCCTCGGCTACAGGCTGCATCGCCAACTCCACCCGCTGCAACCAGGTGGTGGACTGTGAGGACGCCAGTGATGAGATGAACTGCAGTGAGTTCACACACACACACACACACACACACATACTGGCCTTAAGGGTTCTCCTCTCCCAAATATTACAGATGGTTTAATGTTCATCTGATAAATACAGACCATTTGAAAACACACACACACACAAACAAACACAGAGCTCTGCTGTTGTGTGTTCAGGTCCAACGGACTGCTCCAGTTATTACCGGCGGGGTGTGAAGGAGTCGACGTTCCAGCGCTGTGAGAAGACCACCCTGTGTTACGCCTCCTCCTGGGTGTGTGACGGCTCCAACGACTGTGGAGACTGGTCTGATGAGAGAAACTGTCCTGGTGAGACACACACACTCTCACACACCCTCTCACTCAAACACTCTCACTCTCACACACTCTCTCTCTCTCTCTCTCTCTCTCTCTCTCTCTCTCTCTCTCTCTCTCTCTCTCTCTCTTCTCTCACACACACACTGATTTAATTGATTTTCATGCATTAGTCATTATCAAAGTTTGCAGTAATACAATTGAATCCCAGAATGCATATTTGGTTTTATATATATGATGTGCATTCACTTTTGTGTGTGTGTGTGCTGTGTACAGATAAGAAGAAGTTGAAGTGTCCAGTGAACTTCTTTGCTTGTCCGAGTGGACGCTGCATCCCTATGAGCTGGACATGTGACAAGGAGAAAGACTGTGAGAATGGCGCGGACGAAACCCACTGTGGTCAGTCTCTCTTAGTGACCCCCCGCCTCTCTGCTGCATCTACACAGCTCCCTTTTCTCTTGGGTCACTCACTCTCTGTGTCCCCACTCGGTCCACCCGTGTCTGGGTGTGCGTGTGTGACGTTTCGCTGCTCTGCTGCTGCCTGCTCTGTGTTTGTGTTTCTCCGCATCACCCCAGCGAGTGTGTGTGCCTTCAGAGCCAGCCCAGCTGTCTGGAGTAGAGCCCACTCACAGCCCCACCACGGCCGCCGCCCTCACACCCACCTCCCTGCTGTTGTTTACCCCCCCTGTGTGTGTGTGTGTGTGTGCGTGCATGCGTGTGTGCGGACGAGCCTGTGTCTGTGTATGTTTGCATGTATGCACGCGTGTGTGTGTGTGTGTGTGTCTGTGTGTGTGCTTGCGTGCGTGTGTGTGTGAGCTCCTGTTGAACGCTCCCTCTCATTAGTGTGTGCTGGTGGTGGTGGCGGGAGGTTTCTCTCCTGGCTGGGCCTGGCTCTGTTCGCTGTGCTGTGCTGTGCTGTGCTGTGCTGTGCTCTCCCTCATCAGGGGCTCTGGTGCCTGATTAGAGAAGCTGGTGGCGGCGCAGCCAAATCAGCCTCTCACTCTCTAGTGAAGACCTCTGTGCTTTTGTGATGGCTTGCTGTGGAGCACTGTTTAGTGGTTCTAACGTGTGCTTGTTTGTTGTTGTGTGTGTGTGTGTGTGTGTTTAGATAAGTTCTGCACACCCACACAGTTTGAGTGTGGGAACCATCGCTGTATCCAGAGCACCTGGGTGTGTGACGGGCAGGACGACTGTGGAGACGGGTCAGATGAGGGCGCCAAGTGCAGTGAGTTTCAACGTCTTTGTGTGTGTGTGTGTTTGTACCTATTTCTGCAATGGGATTTCTGGAGTTAAAGGTCTCATTTGTCATTCTACTTGAGAACTAAAGAGATACTACTACATTTTAGGCATTAACAAGGCGTTGATCCTTGACTTTTCATCATCAATCTGGTTGTGTGTGTGTGTGTGTGTGTGTGTGTGTGTGTGTGTGTGGTTTCCACAGGCACAAAGACGTGCAGTCCAGAGACGTTCCAGTGCCCAGGGTCGTACATATGTGTGCCTCAGCACTGGAAGTGTGATGGAGACAAGGACTGTCCTGACGGAGCTGACGAGAGCATCAAGGCAGGCTGCAGTAAGTTACGCACACACACACACACATTATTAATACATACATGTTTAATCATTTGCGCATTTGCAGTGAGTTACACACACACACATGCTCATGTGTACACACACACACAAACTATTAATACATACATGTTTATTGATTTGCACATTTGCTGTGAGTTACACACACACACATGCTCATGTACACACACACACGCTATTAATACATACATGTTTAATCATTTGCACATTTGCAGTGAGTTACACACACACTCACACACATGCTCATGCTCATGCGCACACACACACACACACACACACACTATTAATACAGTACATGTTTAATCATTTGCACATTTGCCAACAAACACAAATTTAAACTCAATGCAGTACACTCACACACAGGTTTGTGAGAGACATGCACATATGGCTAGTCAAGAGATGTGCTCATGTTTGGCCTCCGTAATACACCCCCCCCCCCAACTCTCTCTCTCCTCGGCAGCCTACAATAACACGTGTGATGAGAACGAGTTCATGTGCCAGGACAAGAACTGCATCCCCAAGCAGTTTGTGTGTGACCATGACCTGGACTGCCCCGATGGCTCAGATGAGTCCGTAGAGTGCGGTGAGGCTTGGGTGGTCTCTGTGTGTGTGTGTGTGTGTGTGTGACTTTGTCTCATCTGTGAGGTGTTTTGTTCTGAAGTGAAGCATATTGGGTGCGTGTGTTATGTTGTAGTGATCTGCATGTGTGTATGCATATATATACACTATAAACGATCAACACACACACGCACTCAAATGCACTCACATACGTAGAGAAAGCACCACCTGAGAATTGATTATGAAGTCTAATGTTTATTTGTGTGTGTGTGTGTGTGTGTGTAGAGTACTCCACGTGTGGTCCTGATGAGTTCCGCTGTGCTAACGGCCGCTGCCTGAAGCGGAAGAGCTGGGAGTGTGATGGCAGCCCTGACTGCTACTTACAGCTCAGACGGCCCCTCAAGAACCCCCCACTGCACTGAAACAGGTCAGCAGAGGCAACACACACACACACTGCAGCTATTAATACATACATGTTTAATCATTTGCACATTTGCAGTGAGTTACACACACACTCACTCACACACATGCTCATGCGCACACACGCACACACACACACACACACACTATTAATACAGTACATGTTTAATCATTTGCACATTTGCCAACAAACACAAATTTAAACTCAATGCAGTACACTCACACACAGGTTTGTGAGAGAGACATGCACATATATATTAGTCAAGAGATGTGCTCATGTTTGGCCTCCGTAATACCCCCCCCCCCCAACTCTCTCTCCTCGCAGCCTACAATAACATCGCGGTGGATGAGAACGAGTTCATGTGCCAGGACAAGAACTGCATCCCCAAGCAGTTTGTGTGTGACCATGACCTGGACTGCCCCGATGGCTCAGATGAGTCCGTAGAGTGCGGTGAGTGTTTGGGTGGTCTCTGTGTGTGTGTGTGTGTGTGTGTGACTTTGTCTCATCTGTGAGGTGTTTTGTTCTGAAGTGAAGCATATTGGGTGCGTGTGTTATGTTGTAGTGATCTGCATGTGTGTATGCATATATATACACTATAAACGATCAACACACACACGCACTCAAATGCACTCACATACGTAGAGAAAGCACCACCTGAGAATTGATTATGAAGTCTAATGTTTATTTGTGTGTGTGTGTGTGTGTGTGTGTAGAGTACTCCACGTGTGGTCCTGATGAGTTCCGCTGTGCTAACGGCCGCTGCCTGAAGCGGAAGAGCTGGGAGTGTGATGGAGAGCCTGACTGCTACGACAGCTCAGACGAGGCCCCCAAGAACCCCCACTGCACTGAAACAGGTCAGCAGAGCAACACACAACACACACACACACACACACACACACACTCCACAGCTGTTCTCACTTACACTCTCTAGTTCTCTTCCTTGTTCTGTATCTGTTCCTCCGTGTCTAATTGGTCACCTCTCAGTAATGTGCTGTGCTAGCCCATCACAGCCTTTTCTCTGTCCTTGACCGCGTGGTTTGCAGTGGTACCCACACCATTGCTGCGTTAATGCTTTTGTACATGTGTGTCTGGTCATGTAGAGTGTGTGTGTGTGTGTTTGTGTGTGTGTGTGTTTATGTAATGGGTCATTTGAAGGTAAATATCCCTGAATCATAAATATTGTGTGTGTGTGTGTGAGAGAGAGCTTTTTAATGCGGCGGTGCTCCGGCTGTCTAATGTGCGGTGTGCAGCAGTCTGATGAAAGCCAATTCACCGGCCCATTAATGTTCCCCAGAAACCCAGCACACATTAGCTAAGCTCCCTCCCTCTCTCTCGCTCTCTCTCTCTTTTTCTCTCTCTCTCTCTCTCTCTCTCTCCCTCCCTCTCTCTCTCTCTCTCTCTCTCTTTTTTCTCTCCCTCTTGCTCTCTCTCTCTCTCTCTCTCTCTCTCTCTCTCTCTCTCTCTCTCTCTCTCTCTCTCTCTCTCTCTCATACACACTCATTCACTTTGATGGAGATCAAAGTTTTCATTGTTTGATTTGAGAGAAAGCAAGCAACATTTTTCTGTGAGCCAAGGAAAGTGTGTCTTTGTATGTGTGTGTGTGTGTGTTGTGTGTGTGTGTGTGTGTGTGTGTGTGTGTGGTAAAGAAATAAGCAGTTTAATTTCTCTCTGGGTCTTCTGGGCCTAATCTTCCAACTCTTCCTCCTGGAGATCTGCTCTCCTGCTGAGTTGAATTAGAGCCCCATAATGCGCCTGATTTAGGCCCCGGGGCCTTCAGGAGTGTCCAGACATCACAACTAATACCAGTGGACATTTAGATCCCTGGCTGGACCTGTATGCAGGACAAGGCTACCTCCGCTAGTTACTATCCAGGGTTATGTTTCAAACTGGTGGGGGGCGCTGTGGCGCAGCAGGCTACAGCGCCCGTACCATGTACATGCGGGTCTGAGTGCCCACGGGGACCCAGGTTCGAATCCGACCTGCGGTCATTTCCCCGATCCCACCCCATCTCTCCCACTCACTGTCCTGTCCAATAAAGGCAAAAAAGCCCAAAAAATATACTTAAAAAAAAAATGTTTCAAACTGTTATCGGTCTCATTTGGGAGAATGAAAAGTTGACCTCCGAATGACCCTCATCATCGCTCAAGCCCTGCTCTTGTGGTCACAGGCAAGAGCTGCAATGACACGGCCTACATGTGCAACAACAAGAAGTGTGTGAACGAGACGCTGCTGTGTGACAACAAGGACGACTGTGGGGACGGCTCCGACGAGCTCAACTGCTACGTCAACGAGTGCGCCCTCGCCCACCTCAGTGGATGCTCCCAGCAGTGCGAAGACCTCAAGATTGGCTTCAAGGTGTGTGTGTGTGTGTGTGTATAAGTCACTTTTCACTGTATTCATACTTTTTTCATACATTTTTTTGCTGTGACCACAATTTCAGTGTTCCTACTTATATGTAAATAGGTAAGTAGGATGTAATGAACTTATATATTTGTACTGGAATGAGGTACGCTTACCTTTAGGAACAGGGATGCACTTTGTTTGATTGATAGACAGGTTTGAGAGCTGAGGGGGGAAGATTATGATGTATAGGGGTTACTGCACGGAAATACTCACTTGATTTTATATCCACAATGGCCGTTTGGGAATGATTTGTAAGTGAATGTGGAAGACTGAGGACCTGCCAAAATCTTTTTGAGATGCATAAACATTTATATTCATCTATCCCTTATAAGGCCTTTGGTAATAATGTGCGGGTTGTAATGCTCATAAAAATAGTAATTTGAGAGGAAGTGGCTATAGTTGTAGTTGCCAGGAGCGTGTAGGCTCCAGTGCTGTCTCCAGACCTGCTCCTCTGGCTGCCACACACACACACACACACACACACACACACACACACACACGCTGTCTCCAGACCTGCTCCTCTGGCTGCCACGGCAGGAGGCGGAGTGGGCCGTGCCATGAGTGGAGCTGACGGGGGAGCAGGTCGTGCCGGATGAGTACCCACCCGTCAGTGGCGCTCTGAAGGAACCGTGTGCCAGCTGTCAGGCCTCTCAGTGCCAGTCAGCCGAGTGCCAGCGATGACTGGCAGAGAGGGTGGAGGTGGGGGGAGTGCTGTGATGGGTATAAGTCAGAGCATCTGATGTGGATGTGTCAGACAGTGCGCTGAGTGTGAGTGTGTGTGTCTTACTGATGCACCCCTCTTCCCCCCCACAGTGCCGCTGTCAAACTGGCTTCCGGCTGAAGGACGATGGGAAGACGTGTGTGGACATAGACGAGTGCACGACCAGCTACCCCTGTACCCAACGCTGCGTCAACACCCACGGCAGCTACCATTGCCTCTGTGTGGAAGGCTTCCAGCTCCTGCCTGACGACCCCACCACCTGCAAATCCACCTCCGGTAAGGAAGTGTGTGTGTGTGTGTCTCCAGCCCCAGCAGGAAGGTCACCTCAGGTGTGTGTAGCCATGCATAATCATCAGCAGATATCACATGAGTCCTGTGTTGGCAATCAGGAAAAAAAAAAAAACATTTTCACTGAGTGGTAGTAAGCTTTGATGCTGCCATGTTCCATGGGCAGCCATAGTGCATGTGTTTGTGTGTACCACAGGCCTCACTGGGCTCTCTTTGTTTACTCATCAGTCGTCATGGCGCCCCCATGTCTGTTCTAAATCCAACAGTATGTCGTGACATGGCCTCTCTCTCTCTCTCTCTCTCTCTCACTCTCTCACTCTCTCACTCTCTCTCTGTGTGTGTGTTCCCATGTAGAGGAGGAACCCTTCCTGATCTTTGCCAACCGCTACTACCTGCGCAAGCTCAACCTGGACGGCACCAACTACACCCTGATCAAGCAGGTGAGGCCAGCAGGAGTGCGGAGTCATTGTTTCTCACTGCTGCACATTGATGACACACACACACACATACACACACTGCCTCTCTCTGATCAGATATACTAACACTGGTCTCTTTCTCTCACACAAACACACACACACACACACTTTCAGTCAAAGTGACCTTCAAATGACGCAGTGTGTTTCAGATGTATTGCAGCGTCAGCTTGGAATGCCACAGGGGATTATGGGCATTTTAGCCAAATGTCGTTGGTTTGGGTGGGAAATTGGCCCTACCAGCAAGGACTGCTGTGAAGAGCAACACCAAACACAGTTCAGTTCAATACGCATAATGCGGGACGCTGCAAACCCATACATCATGTCTCTGAGAAAACCGGTCACTCTATAGCTTCTTATCATCAGTGTGCTACATTATAGGGCAGCTGGTGGGTTTAGGACAGGCATGTGGGGGACACTGTGAGGTCCACTATCCTCTAGCGCAGTGGTTACCTGAAGGGGTACGTGAAGGCACTCCAGGGGGTATGTGAGATTTTAAAATATACATATAATTTGCAAAATATAAAATCATTTGCAATACATTTAGTCATGGATTGTTAAAATGTAAAATGTTCAAAATATTTTTTTTCCAAATGTTTGAATTTTGTATGTGTTTATCAGTTCCAAAGTTGAATAAATTAGTGATGGCATAGTGCTCTTTTTTAGTCTTTTTTTCTCAACTAAAAATGCTTTGCGCTGGTTAGGTGGTACTTGGCCGAAAAAATATTTCACAGGGGGTACATCACTGAAAAAAGGTTGAGAACTACTGCTCTAGGGCAAGGAGGTAAACATGAGTAATTTTACCTGTCCTGTGTGCAGCTGAAATTCAAAGTGTGTGTGTGTGTGTGTGTGTGTTTGTGTGTCAAAGGGTCTGAATAATGCAGTGGCTCTGGACTTCCACTACGCTGAGCAGATGATCTACTGGACAGACGTGACCACACAGGGCAGCATGATCCGCCGCATGCCCATCAACGACAGCGACAACGTGCAGGTCAGAGCAGAGTGTGCACACACACACACACACAAACACACACACAGCACCATGACCAGTGTTCTGCTACACACACACACACACACACACACACACACACACACACACACACACACACAGCACCATGACCAGTGTTCTGCTGCGCACACACACACACAGCGCCATGACCAGTGTTCTGCTGCCAGTGTTTCCTGTCTCATCCTGTCCGGTCACTGTGGGCTTGCATTTCCATATTGTTGATTTGGCATTTGGGGCTTGTCAAAGCCGGTGGTCATTTCTTTCTTTGTAAATGAGTGTGACTCCTGTCTTTCTGTAACAGTGATTTCTTTATTTCTGCAGCACAGAATGAGGTTGTTTTGTGGAATTTAGGGGAATTTAATTTCTCAAACTAATTTGCGTGTTGATTCTGCAGGTGCTTCACCGGACCTCTCTGAGCAACCCCGACGGCCTGGCGGTGGACTGGGTCGGGCTCAACCTCTACTGGTGCGATAAGGGCCGGGACACCATCGAGGTGTCAAAGTTGAACGGAGCGTACCGCACGGTCCTGGTCAACAGCGGCCTCAAGGAGCCCAGAGCTGTCGCCGTGGATGTCCGCAACGGGTAAGTGACCGAAGCAACACATGCACACACACACACACACACACACACACACTCACACACACACACACACAGCAGCTACATTTCATTTCACTTCACGGCCACAAAACAGCTTCCTAACAGAGCCTTGTGTCTGGCAGGTACCTGTACTGGTCAGACTGGGGTGATAACCCCCACATCGGACGCATCGGCATGGACAGCACCAACCGCAGCGTCATCATCCAGGAGCGCATCACCTGGCCCAACGGGCTCACTCTGGACTTCATCAATGACCGCATCTACTGGGCCGACGCTCGCGAGGACTACATCGAGTTCGCCAGCCTGGACGGCACCAACCGACACATCGGTCAGTTGGCGCAAAAGCTAATCCACACACCCTAATCCACACACACACTCATGAATAGTCACCCACATGAATAGTCACCCACATGAATAGTCACCCACATGAATAGTCACACTCATATCTGTGTCCCTTTGCAGTCACAGATGAGTTGGAGCACATCCACATCCATATCTATAACCACATCTATATCCATATCTATATCCATATCTATATCCACATCCATATCTATATCATATCTATATCCATATCTATATCCACATCAATATCTATATATCTATATCCATATCCACATCCATATCCATATCCATATCTATATCCACATCAATATCCACATCAATATCCACATCCATATCTATATATCTATATTCATATCTATATCCATATCTATATCCACATCCATATCTATATATCTATATTCATATCTATATCCACATCCATATCTATAACTATATCTATATCCATATCCATATCCATATCTATGTCCATATCTATGTCTATATCCATATCCATATCTATGTCCATATCTATGTCTATATCTATGTCCCACTCCTCCAGCATGTCCCACTGATGAGCACCAGCATTCCAGCTCTGTGTCTGTGTCTTTTGCTCTCTCCATCTTGTGCTCCCCTAGTGAGCTCTAACATTGACCAGTACAACAATAGTGTGTGTGTGTGTGTCATGTGCCGGATGTGAGAGTGACTGCAGCATGACGTGTTGATGAGCGCCACCACATGTCAAAGGCCCTCTGTTGTTGGAGCTCAGGCATATTACCATCACAGCTGAGTGTGTGTGTGTGTGTGTGTGTGTGTGTGTGTGTGTGGTTAGGGATTACTCCAGACATGCATAATTCTGCATAGCGGTCTGTGTCCACACATTAGAATGGTGGCGGGAACAGATGAGGGAGGGAAGGATCAGGGCATCATTCAAATCTCCCTATTCTGTTTTGTGTTTGAAAATAAATGCTTTTAAATCACATTCCATATTTTTTGTGTGTGTGTGTGTGTGGTCTTCCTGCAGTGCTGCACCAGGACATCCCTCACATCTTTGCCATGACTCTGTTTGAGGAGTACATCTACTGGACCGACTGGGAGACCAAGTCCATCAATAGGGCGCACAAGACTCAGGGCACCAACAAGAGCATGCTGATCAGCACCCTGCACCGGCCCATGGACATCCACATCTACCACCCCTACAGACAGCCAGAGGGTGAGACACACACACACACACACACACACACACACACACACACACACACACACACACACACCGAACACACACAGACACAAGCTACCAACTTGAGCACACTGACACAGACGACCAGGTAGATGATGCATCCAGCCTCTCTACAGGCAAGATGGTCTGACACAGAAAATATAGACATAGAAAAATTGAAACCATGCAATCTTAAATT
>NC_063192.1:29980064-30017564 GCF_017589495.1 Alosa alosa | reverse complement strand
TTTTGTTCAAGCAACTCTGAGAAGTATGTTGTTGTTAATGCTAAACGGTTTTGTCAATCCTAATTTCCCCCTTTCTATTTCTTTCTCTCTCTCTTTCTTTCTTTCTCTCTCTCTCTCTCTCTCTCTCTCTCTCTCTCAGTGCCACGTAAATGCTCTGAGAGTGAGTTTTCCTGCACCAACGGCCGCTGCATAGCTGGCAGGTGGAGGTGTGATGGAGATCATGACTGTGCGGACGGCTCTGATGAGGTACCGCAATGACCTCCACTGCCCACACCAGGCCACACCTCCATCATGATGGAACACAAAGTTTTGTCATTTCCTGAAATTGTCATATGATGTGGCAAGGTAGGTGGTATATTTAAAGTGTGTGTGGTGTCCATAGGTTGGCTGTGAACCAAAATGCGACAGTGACCAGTTCCAGTGTACGAATGGCCACTGTATCCCCTTGCGCTGGCGCTGTGACTTGGATGCCGACTGCATGGATGGCAGTGATGAGGAGAAGTGCAACAGTACTGGTGAGTGAGTGTGTGTGTGTGTGTGTGCCTGTGCGTGTATTATGTATGGCTGGATGGGTGTGAGGGTGTTTGTGATATCAGCCTGATTTGTGTTGGTAACATAACAAGCACATAAACTGAAATGACCTATATGACAGCATTGTTTTTCCTTTGACGCATATTTGGTTGCCATAATAAACAATCACAAAGGCATGGATGATAGAATCCTCTCTCACTCTCTCTCTCTGTCTCTGCTCCCTCTTTTTACAGTTGGGAGACAGTGCCCCCTAGATGAGTTTCAGTGTAATAACACCCTCTGCAAGCCTCTGGCCTGGAAGTGTGACGGTGAGGACGACTGTGGGGACAACTCCGACGAGAACCCCGAGGAGTGCAGTGAGTAGCCATGACTTTCCTCTCCCTCTCAGTCCCTCAGTATCAGGATGGAACTCCTCTCTCACTCCTCCCCTCTTCTATATCTCTTCATCTCTCACTCCTCCCCTCTATCTTTTCATTTCTCACTCCCCTTTATATCTCTTCATCTCTCACTCCTCCCCTCTATCTTTTCATTTCTCACTCCCCTTTATATCTCTTCATCTCTCACTCCTTCCCTCCTTCTCTCTCTCTCCTCATCTCTCCTCACAGGGAGCTTCCAATGCCCACCTACCAGAAACTTCCGCTGCCACAATGAGCGGGTGTGCTTGTGGAACGGCAAGCGCTGCGATGGAGTGGACAACTGCGGCGACAACTCGGACGAGATGAACTGTGGTAGGTGTCCAGGAGCGATTCTTTCGTCCTCATACCTGGTTGACCCAGGCCTCTACTTTAGCTTGAAGGTGTGGTAGGCGGAAACGCCGTGGTGACCGTCGCGTCCACAGCGTCTGAGAGCATACCGGCAAACATGTTCCGCTGTAACAACGGCAAGTGCATCAGCTCCAACCTGCGCTGCAACTTCTTCAACGACTGTGAGGACTACGGCTCGGATGAGGTCAACTGCACAAAAGAGAAAGGTGATATAACCTGCTGCCATAGTTGAATTCTTTCTGTAGCCATGCCAGCGCCATACTCATGTTTGCCATCACCTGATAACACCATAACAACCATTTCCTATTTACAAATCAAATGTGCCACAGCATTGGACTTGGTTTTTCTGTATGTCAGTGTGTATTTAAACTGTGTGTGTTTGTGTGTGTGCTTGCAGGCACTGTGGTCAATGACTGTAAGAGCAACAGGACCCACTGTGGGGACGGCGATGAGGCCCACTGTGTGACCAACGGCACAGACTCCTTCTGCTCCTGCAAACCCGGCTTCCACACCATAGCACCCAACATCTGCAATGGTAACGGGCCCAGCCACATTCACACACACACACACACACACACACACACACACACACACACACACACACACACACACACATACTCTCACACACACTCACACACACACATACTCTCACACACACACACACACACACACATACTCTCACACACACTCACACACACACACTCTCACACACACACACTCTCACACACACACACTCTCACACACACACACTCTCACACACACTCTCACACACACACACACTCTCACACACACTCACACACACACACACATTCTGTTGCATGTGCTGCCATGATCTTTGTCATGTTTGTAATCTACTTCTGGTCTAAGCCACGTCTTCTTGTTTTCTCTGTCCTAGACACAAATGAGTGCCTCCAGTTTGGTGTTTGCTCCCAAATCTGTAACAACACTAAAGGCTCCTACAAGTGCAGCTGCTACAAGCACTTCACCAAGATCAACAACACATGCAAGGCTGATGGTAAGAGCCCCCCGGGCATGGTGCAGTCATCATGACATAGTTTGTTTGCTTTAGTCAGTGCTATTTATATCCATCCCACAGAATGGGAATGTGGAAATGTATGTAGAAAAGCTACTTAACTGAAGTCATTTTTATACTTAATGTACGATTCTGCCTCTTTCATATCAATGCCTTGTTGTTTCATGAATCCATAACTCTCAAGAAGAGATTGAATTGCCATGAAAACACCCAGGATTAACTCGCTGGCCATTAATCAGAACGTCTCTGTGAGAGATGATAGATAGATAGATACTTTATTCATCCCCAAGGGGAAATTCCAGTTGGTGATATGAAGAGATCCTTCCTCTTCCTTCTTCTGCTCCCCATCCTGCGGTCACTGCTCTCTGCTCCCCATCCTGCGGTCACTGCTCTCTGCTCCCCATCCTGCGGTCACTGCTCTCTGCTCCCCATCCTGCGGTCACTGCTCTCTGCTCCCCATCCTGCGGTCACTGCTCTCTGCTCCCCATCCTGCGGTCACTGCTCTCTTCTCTATCAAACCTTTATCTGTCTCTTCATCATCCAGGCACCAGGGACAGCCAGCAGCAGGTCCTCTACATCGCCGACGACAACGAGATCCGCAGCCTGGACCCGGGCATGCCCAACTGGGTCTACGAGCAGACCTTCCAGGGCGACGCCAACGTGCGCATCGAGGCCATGGACGTGCACATCAAGACCAACCGCATCTTCTGGACCAACTGGCACACGGGGAGGATCTCCTCCTACGAGCTGCCCTCCTCCTCTTCCTCCTCGGGCCCCACGTCCAACACCCACCGGCACCGGCGCCAGGGCGAGGGCACCGACTCCGGCCTGCAGGTGGGCATGGCGAGCGGAGACGTGGCACAGCAGGGTCGGCGTGGGCAGCAGCTGGCGCAGGGGCGCGCTCTGGCACCAGGCCCAGAATAGCCGTAGCAGACTGCTGCCGCTGCATTGTGCTTTGTTAGTCGAGGGCTTTTATTCTGCACCCTGTGGGCAAGGTCACGCAGCTGCGCTGATATGTAGCAGGATGGACCGCAGGGTATTTTTGTGAGTGGACGCAGTCCTGCGGGCCAAAGGTCTGGCATCCAGCGACCTTTTCCACGTGTTCTGAACAAACACTGTGTTCCTCTGTAGAGCTCTAGTGTATTTTCCCCAACATAATCAGATAGGTGCATCTGTAGCCTTACTGTTGATTACACAGACCATGATGTTTTCATGTATTATGTGCTGTTGAAATAATTTGTTTAAAAAACAAACATGGATCATAGAATTGATTCAGCTGTAAAATCTGCCTTTTTAATCTATTGAAATCATGGACTGGAGTTTTATCTGGACTTTTGAAATGATGGAAAAAGCACCAAAAACTAGGACTCAGAATAAACTGCTGCTCCACTTTTGGTTTTAACTAGGTTCAGATCTCGGGCCTGAAAATGCCTCGAGGCCTTGCAGTGGACTGGGTGGCTGGGAACCTCTACTGGACCGACTCGGGTCGAGACGTGATCGAGGTGGCCCAGATCTCTGGCCAGCACCGCAAGACCCTCATCTCGGGCATGATCGATGAGCCCTACGCCATCGTGGTGGACCCGCAGAGAGGGTATGATGCTTCTTCTTTTCACATCAAAGCTTATCCAGATGTTTCTACATCTGTCTCTCCGATTCAGTTTGGACTGACCATGTGGCCTTCATATACAGGAGAATGTACTGGACCGACTGGGGCAACCATCCCAAGATTGAGACTGCAGCTATGGACGGGACAATGAGACAGACTCTGGTCCATGAGAACATCCAGTGGCCAACAGGTGATACAGATGTGTCTTACAGATGTGTCCCATTCACACCAGGAACGATAACTATAAATAAATGTTGAACGCCGTTAATATGAATGGCAAGCGTTCACGCAAACTATACTTGATAGCGACATGAAGAGCACGTATCGTTGGGGATCACTTTCAGAACGATAGAAAGAGCTAATAGCCAATCAGAACCCATCAAATTTTAACGTCCACATTTATTAACACAAGGAGAGACTTTGTTTTATCGTTTGTTCAGTGTAGAGCCTTTTATGCGATTATGGTTTATGTAGTTATCATTATCGTTATCATTCTTGGTGTGAATAGGCCTTTACAGATGTGCCTTTGTGATGCCACATCCTCCTGTTTAGTCTTCACTTCTTTACTGTCCTCACTCCTCTCTTTTCATCTCCCATACTTGTAGGCCTGGCTGTGGACTACTTCAATGAGCGTCTGTACTGGGCTGATGCCAAGCTCTCAGTCATCGGCAGTGTCCGACTAGATGGGTCTGACCCCGTTGTCGCCGTCTCTCACCTCAAAAACAGTTGAGTGAAGCCCTCCAGCCCTAGATTGTTGGGTTGTGTGTGTGAACACAGCATGGTGTTGAGAGTGTGTTATTGACCCCTCTGTTCCGTTGTTGGGTTGTGTGGGTGAACACAGCATGGTGTTGAGGGTGTGTTATTGACCCCTCTCTTCCGTTGTCTCGTTGTCCCTCCCAGACCTCCTGCACCCGTTCAGCATTGACGTGTTTGAGGACCACATCTACGGCGTGACGTACATCAACAACTATGTCTTCCGCGTGAATAAGTTTGGCAAGGGCTCAATGGAGAACCTGACCACCGGCATCAACCACGCCACTGACATCGTCCTCTACCATCGCTACAAACAGCCTGAGAGTAAGTGTGTGTGTGGGGGGTGGGTTAATGATTAGAATGTCATAAACTGTAGTCTTCTCCGGTCTTTGCACATTTGCATCACATATTTATTTGTGTGTGTGTGTGTTTTAGTGACCAACCCATGCGACCGTAAGAAGTGCGAGTGGCTGTGTCTGCTCAGCCCCACTGGTCCAGTGTGCGTCTGTCCAAACAACCACGTCCAGGACAACGGCACCTGTGTGGAGGTCCCTCCGCCAACCTCACAACCAAGTAAATGCCCCACTCAGACCCATGCTAAATGGGGCTCAGTTTTCCTTCTCCTTTTGGGAGTCTGGCTCCCTGTTGTCCTCCCTCTCTGTCGTGCCCTCCCTCACTGCCTCATGCTCTCCCCCGGTGCGTCTCTAGGCCCAGGGACGTGTAGCCTGCAGTGCCTGAATGGAGGCAGCTGCTTCCTGAACCCCCACAAGCAGCCCAAGTGCCGCTGCCAGACCAGCTACAGTGGAGAGCGCTGCGAGGTCAACCAGTGCAGAGACTACTGCAAGAACAAAGGCACCTGCTCCCCCTCGCCCTCAGGTACGTACTCACACACACACACACACACACACACACTCACTCCCGCACACAAACCGCGCTGCGCACACACGCTCACACACGCTCACACGCTCACACACACACACACACACACACGCTCACACGCACACACACGCTCACACGCACACACACACGCCACACACACACACGCTCACACACACACACACTCTCACTCACACACAAACACACGCACACACACACACACACGCACACACACACACACACACACACACACGCACACACACACAGCACCTCCACCTCCTGCCTAGGCTTGCCTGCCTTTTACACACGCACACACACACACACACACACACACACTCTCACTCACACACAAACACACGCACACACACGCCACACACACACACACGCTCACACACACACACACACTCTCACTCACACACAAACACACGCACACACACACACGCTCACACACACACGCTCACACACACACACGTACGCTCACACACGCACACACACACACCTGCGCTCCTGCCTTGCGCTCACACACGCACCGCACTTTGCGCTCACGGCGCGCGGCACACACTCTCCACACTCTATCACGCGGCTCACGCGCTCACACAGAGCTGCGCTCACACGCACACACCACACAAACACCGCGGCTCACACTCGCTCACCTGCGCAAACCTGCGCACACACAGGGGTCTCACCGCGCTTTTTACACTCCACACACACTCACACAAACACAAACACACATTTCCTAATATAGTGTGACACCAGATTCATGGACTTACTCCATACTGTTCATGACAACATGTAAACAAGGAATGGAATAATGTATGGCTCGTTGAATTTTTCTCAGATTGACTCAAATTCAGATTCAGTTTTATTGTTGCATCTCAATTTATATTGACATATAAAAAGGAGCACAAATCTTAGGCGTTGCTCCCCTCTTGACCTGCAGCAGCTTAATAACAGATGAGAACGATAATAACAGATAATAAAATAACTAGAAACACTAAAAGAATGTAGGTGGTGTTTAAGAGCCAGATTGGGTGCTGAGAGGTGCTCCAGAGTGTCTGAGGCTGCTGGTCCTGAGGCTGCTGGTCCTGAGGCTGCTGGTCCTGAGCCTGCTGGTCCTGGCTCTAAGACTGCTGGTCTCTGAGCCTGCTGGTCCCTGGCTCAAGGCTGAGTCCCCTGAGCCTGCTGGAAATCTGAAGCAGGCCATTGTTGGGGTGTCTGCAGTCCTTGATGATATGTCTTGTGTTTTTTTCCCTACACCGGTCCTCAAAGATGTTCTGTTTATACAGGCAAGAGTAACCGTAGTAGCAAGAGTATTTGTTTCATCCATGGCTGTTTGGTGAATTCTGCTCTGAGGCGTGAGGTCTGTTGTCATCCGTTTAATTCTGCTCTGTTTCTCTCCGTTTCTCTCTGTCTGCTGTGTCCTCTGTTCCCCCTCTCCTCTTCTCCCTGCCCAGGTGCACCTACCTGCCGCTGCCAGAATGGCTTCACCGGTCCCACGTGTAACCTGCGGACGTGTAAGGACTACTGTCAAAACAAGGGCAACTGCACCGTCAACCAGGGCAACCAGCCCACCTGCAAATGCCCCCCAGAGTTCCTGGGAGACATGTGCCAGTACAGTAAGTGGCTCTTCCCATCGTGCTCTCCAGACACACAATTAGCAAGTCAGCTCAAACAAACAAGAACAAACAAACATAGTCAGACAAGGATGTTACAAATATATATCTCAATAGTGGACTTAAAGGTTGTATCAGCGATTTTAGGCCCAAAAAAGGCCCAAACATAAATGATCACATTCATCTAATCTTTCCTAGCGATCCGCTAGCTGCCTGCCCCATAAGCAGGCCGTCAAAAAAACGTGTCTCTGTAGGCAGCCTTGGCTCCGAGAACTGTACACAAAAACAATTGCTACCAACAAGGGTTGGCAACCCTTCAAAGGCAAAAGAAAGTGTTTCAACCAATAACCGACAAGATGCGCGTTTAGGAGCGTTTAAGAGCGTTTTAATTTCACGGGAGGGAGGGGGAGGGAGTAGCGAGCTAGTTCTCTGTTTTGTTTGAACATCAACAGAAGTGACGTATCCCCCCTATCCCCGCTATCGCTGCAACCAGGATGAAAAATCTGTCCTAGACTGTGCTTTGCCATTGGATATGGATCTACTATATAGATGCCATTGGATAAGGATCTACTACCGGTATATTGATGCCATTGGATAAGGGTCTGCTATATACAGTAGATGCCATTGGATAAGGATCTACTATATAGATGCTATTGGATAAGGGTCTACTATATAGATGCCATTGGATAAGGGTCTACTATATAGATGCCATTGGATAAGGGTCTACTATATAGATGCCATTGGATAAGGGTCTACTATATAGATGTAGATGCCATTGGATAAGGGTCTACTATATAGATGAAGGCGTGTGTGTGTGTGTGTGACCTGTTCTGTTCATCTGTGGCAGGTAAATGTGATGGCTTCTGTGAGAACGGTGGCACGTGCCAGCAGTCGGCCAATGGCACGCGGCAGTGCCGCTGTCCGCCCCAGTACCACGGCCTGCACTGTGAGCTGGACCGCTGCCAGTACTGTGGCACCGGACAGTGCATCAAGACGGCCTCCAGAGAGCTGGCCTGCAGGTAACACGCCTCACGCCAGTGGCACCACCACACACACACCAAACACACACACAGGGAGGGAGATGAGAACAAAGCCTTTTAGTTGGCCCAGTTGGTTTCATTGTTTGGTTTTTCAACTGTGTGTGTGTGTGTCTTTCTGTCTTTGTGCAGTTGTTCCAATGGGCGCATCCAGCCCAGCTGCTTTACCTGTGTGGATTTCTGCCAAAATGGGCAGTGCTCCATGGACACACGCTCACTGCTCCCCCAGTGCAGGTAAGACTATTGCAGAGAAGGTTAACTTACAGATAGGCTCCCTCTCAGCGTCTCACTACAGAGGAAGGACCAACAATGTCATATGTGTCTGTATGCAGACTTGCATATGTCTGTTAATGTCTCTGACTGTCATGCTTGTCTGGAGAGTACAGGAAAATTATTGAATTGAACACAGACAGCAACAAAATAGTGAAATCAAATGTATTTTTTTCAGTCAGTAATGTTGGTCAGAGGGTCACTGATGGCTGGACACTGTTACTGAAGACCATGCCATACTGGTGTCATATTAGCCACCAGGGGACCTCGTTCAGTCTTTATTCTTCCATAATATGTAAATATGTTCTCAGTCCCCAGATGAATGTGCTCTTAGATCAGAAAATCCTTATTGTTTCTGAAGTGTGCGAGTCCTGCTGTCCTTTGACGTAGTTTAGTCATGACCTCTCAGATCTGTGTGTGTCTGTGTGTCTCTCTGTGTTCAGGTGTCAGGAGGGATGGGGTGGCTTCCGTTGTCTGACGGTGTCTCCTGTGGAAGGCCCCGACAGCCAAACCAGTGAGTAGCCATGAGTGGCCTCCCAGTGGCCTCAGTAGCCTTGTACCCAGATGTGGTGCCTTGTACCCAGGATGTGGTGTCTTGAGGCTGGCCAGGGATGGCCTAAGAGGGGTCAGGGGCCCTGAACAAGCAACTTTGCATGAAATCATTGCCTCAATAGAGGATGTAGGCTATGAATCTGATTGAATTTAGTATTGGCCATCCCCAAAATGCAGCAGAATACAGGAAATCACATCAAACAAATTAAAAATGTTCTGGGGGAGGACCCACAAACCCCCCCTCCCACATATACGACAATAAGTGGGGGGCCCTTAATACATCTGGGCCCAGGGGCCCGAAAGTTCATAATCCGCCCATGAGCTGACCAACCGTCTGTTTGTCCTGCAGGCACTGCCTCCGTCGTCATCCCAGTTCTCCTGCTGCTCCTTCTGGCGCTCCTAGTGGTGGGCGCCCTCTTGTGGTACAAGAAGAGAATGCGAGGGTGAGTACACACCAGCACCAGCAGGGGGCGTTAGCCCTTGTGTACCTGCGATCCACATGCACTCTTTTAGAGGAGCCCCTATCTTCACCCAACGCCCCATCTTCCAGTTCTTCTCTCTTATTTCTCTCGTTCTCACACTATCGTTCTCTCTGTCGCGCTCTCTGCTGTGATTAACTGCATCTTTCCTATCCCTCAGGTCTCTAAGGCCGGGCAAGTCAGGCTCCCGACGCTTGCGGTAACCTCTTTAACAGTCTACAGGGCCCCATGCATCCCCCCCTCTTCCTCTCCTTCCTTTTCCTCTCTATATGGCTGTGTGTGTGTCCTATGTTTAGGCTTGCTTTTCATGTCTCTCTCTCTCTCTCTCTCTCTCTCTCTGTTCTCCCAGTCTTCATCTTTCCCTCTCTCTCTCTCTCTCTCTCTCTCTCTCATCCTCCCTGGCTGGATTCTAAGTGTGTTGCCCAGTAGTAGACCCATCCTCACAGGACTTTTACACAAGAGATCTATTCAAATAGATCTGCCTGTTACCAGTCTATACTGTATCCTCTCCTTCTACCCTTTGCTAGAGATGGAGATCGGTGTGTGTGTGTTTGTGTGTGTGTGTTCTTGTGCGTATGTAGCTGTAGCAGTCTTGTTGTCCTGTGTACCTGCTGTAGTATTCTAGCTCTGAAAAACACTGTGTGTGTGTGTGTGTAGAATCTCCTGTGACTGACCTGTTGCTGTTGTTTGTCAGCTGGACGTGTTGAGCTCTTCTGTGTGGAAGCTCTATTGTGCAGATGTGTACTGTATGTTGGTTCCAATGAAATGGGAAGCAAAGGGTTCTCTTTCGTTCATTGGAACTGCTTGTAAATGTATCCTGTGTACATTTGTGTTCTATGCTGGATTGTGTATGTGCTCGTGATTGCGTGTGTGTGTGTGTGTGTGTGTGTGTGTGTGTGTGTGTGTGTGTGTGTGTGTGTTTGAGAGGGAGAGAGAAAATGAGTGCATGTGTGGTTTGCGTTGAGGCCTGCAGTACTGTGTGTCCTGTGCTGTGGCCATGCCTTAGCTCGTCATCGCAGTTAGAATCAAAGATTCTGTTCTAGAATCTTTGGTTAGAGTAAGGAGGGGACGGGGAGCCCACAGTTGACTGACCGGAGGTATGCACGCGATACTTGTTTCCGCAGGGCCAAGGGTTTCCAGCACCAGAGAATGACCAACGGGGCCATGAATGTAGAGATTGGGAACCCGGCCTACAAGATCTATGAGGGGGATCCAGACGACGATGCTGGAGAGCTGCTGGATTCTGACTTTGCACTGGATCCAGATAAGGTAAGCACTCTCTCACACACACACACACACACACACACACACACACACACACTCAAACTTAAACACACACACACATACACACACACACACAAACACACACAGACACACACACAAGAAGTTCTATCTCATTCATAAGTTACAGGTCTATGCTCACGTTATGTTTTAAAAGATGAACCAAGTTCAATGCTCAAATAGTTTGCCGCGCGCTTAACACGGTCACTTCCAACTGTTCCGATGCCGAACCATAGTGAATGATAGGAAATGTGCTGCTTGCTGCTGGTCAATGTGATCCCTGTCTAACAGGCTTCCCCATCTAAACCTCAGCCTCCAAATTGCACAGCGTCTGACTAAGCACTAAGACTCTCTCTCTCTCTCTCTCTCTCTCTCTCTCTCTCTCTCTCTCTCTCTTCTCTCTCTCTCTCTCTCTCTCTCTCTCTCTCTCCCTCTCTCTCTCTCTCTCTCTCTCTCTCTCTCTGTCTCTCTGTCTCTCTGCAGCCCACCAACTTTACCAACCCGGTGTACGCCACGCTCTACATGGGCGCCCACAACAGCCGCAACTCGCTGGCCAGCACCGACGAGAAGAAGGAGCTCCTCTCCACGACGGATGACGACATGGGAGACCCGCTAGCGTAGAGGTCCATTGCTAACAGCCACGGCGCTGCTCGACGAAAAAAACCTCCTAAACACGCCCCCGCCTCCCGTCTAATGCCTTTTACAAAACAGGAAAGAAAAAAAAGCAGCAACCACAGTAACAATGAGAGAACACTGTACAAAATGTATAAAAAAGGAGGAAAAAAAGAAAAGAAAAAAAGAGATGAAGGACTACTTTTGTATGTGATTGCAGTATTATATTTTATTCTTTGAGGAAATTCTTCTCGTGAACAGGAAGAAAACAGAACATTTTCTATACTTTTTTTATTTTTTACTTTTTGTTTTTGCTCACCAACTTGCTATTCAACCTAACTTCAGTCAATTCCCGATGTCCCCTTCATTTAGCCACTACCTCTGTGCAAATATAACATATGAACGACAACAGCATTGGAACAACTTTCTTTTTATTTCTTTTCAACTTTATTTTTGTATGAATTGTATAGAAGCCATTGTTCCATTTGAAAAGAAAATTGCCAAGTGTGTTGTGAACAACTGTGAGTGGGATGGGGAAACCCTGAGTCTGCCAGATTCCCCCACACACACTTTCACTGCTGCTGGATGTTTAGATGCAGAGGTAGGATGTGTGAGCGTGTGTGAGAGTGAGTGTATGTGTGTGTGTGTGAGTGTATGTGTGTGTGTGTGGATGAGAAGACTGTGTGAGTGGAAAGGGGGGGAGGGGGCAAAATGAGTGAGAAGCAGTGGGTCCGCATCTTTACTTCCATATCCATAGCTCAGAGAACTTGGTTTAAAATGATTGTTTTTTTCTCCTTGCACAGATATGAATTTATATATATATATATATATATATATATATATATATATTTATATATATATAAACCTAGTGTCTTGACAATACACCTAGGGATTCAAACATCCATAAAAATAGCAGTATGTATTTGTTTTGCTTTAATACTCTCTTCAAAGTTATTTTAGAGATAAACAAATTATTGGATACTGTCTGAATTTTTTTGAACGGATGAACAGAAAGGGAGCCCGGTGGGTGGGTGGGTGGATGGATGGGGTCATGAATTGTGCTTGTTGGATGAAGATGAGAACATTCCAGGGTTGTTTGTTCATTTGTTTGTTTGTTTTATCTGTGGCCTTGGTTTTCGGAATGTCAAATGGTTTTTTGGGACCGCTGGGATGGACTGGGACTCGACCCAGTCGTATTCGTGGAATTGCTGAGATTGACAGAAGGTGGAAAAAAAAGGAAAATGATTGTCAAGCTTGTGCCTCTCGGGCACTCTCCATGTGTGTTCAGGTTAAGGCTTCGGAAGCTCTCCCTCGTCACGTCCCCTAGGAACTGTGACTCCATCTTGGATTCCCATTACATGCGTAAGTGTGACCCATGGAGGTATGGGGCTGCCCAGGGAGAGCGGACTCGTCGCATTAATAAACAAAATGAAAGCTGTGTTTTATTTGATTGTTTTCTACTTGGGTACGAAGTTGATAGGTGATTGTCTTTGTCAGCCAGTGCTACTACCTAGGAAGCGTTCTGTTTGATGCTGACGTCCCTGTGCAAATACAGCCCTCTTTCTCTTGATTAGCGTTCCCACTACCACACATATTAATGCTATGCCTTGCTGCTAACGCCACCATTCGTCTGCCTGATCCATTGTCAAGCTCAGCCGACAGCTTGTCACTGGGCTGCTGCTTCTAATGGATGTGACTAGCCATAACTTCCATATGTTAATGCATGTAACACGAAAAAAAAAAAAAACAATATCAACAAAATGTATGTGTAAATCCCTCTGGCTTTTATTGGACACATTTTGAACAGTATTCACATGTCTGTCCTTCTCATTTCTGTGATGTTGCTCTGGTCATTCTTTTGTTTTTATTTTTGTTTTTTTGATCAGATGGATTAGTACAATCATTTTACTTTCTCAAAGGTTAAAATAAGACACTTTTACAAAAACCTAAATCTGTCTCTGTGGTCATCTTTCTGGTTTAATTTGGGCTTTTTATATGCTATATTAAAAATGTAATTGTTTTTATTGTGGCATAAGTTTATAACTACAATACTTAAGCAACTACACAAACATCACAAACTGACTTATTATTAATTCAAAGAATAAAGAAAGACATAGAAAATAGACCTGGTTTCTGTGTTTCAGAAGCATTTAAGAGTGGTGGCAAAGGAAATGACATTATAAAAACTGTCCGGGTTTACTGAATGACTGTGGCAGGAGGGCCTGCTGTAAAAACAAACGTAGGATCTATTTATTTCCCAGATTTTGTTTACACATAGGCCACAAAGTGGGAAGGCATCAAACTGCATCTCAGCAGATGTTTACAGCCTGGCACTGATGTTTGCAGTAGGCCTATGCGCTTGATAGTGACTCAGGACAGGGTGACCAGTACAGCGACGAAAACAAAATTAATTCCTAGGCTCAGCTTTGAGTTTTAAATGTCACAGGATCTTACTCAGGACCAGAGTGTTTATTGTGCATGTGGCTAAAGTGAATAATATTTGAAGGAAGATGAGTGCTTTGTCCCTTATTGGTGTGTCTAGAGGGGACTGCAAGTCAGTGGCATTATCTGGTACTCTTAGTGGGAATTCATGGACCTCAGACAGAAAATGAGTAGTTAGTCACAGCAGCTACAGTAATGTTGTTTGGTTGAGTTTTATTGTCATCTCAAAGATAACATGCATCACATATCAGGCTCAATTTAATCTCTGAGAAAAAAAAAAAGATTTTCCAAATTCTCATACGAATTTACAAGAAAAAAAAAAGATATATGTTTAGAAGTTCCCCACCATCAGGGTAGTGTTGCATATACTTCTGTTTGTCCAAAACATTAAGGCAATACAAGTAGTGTGATGTCCCTTTTCAAACAAAATCTCATTGTGAATACAATCACAATCATTTTGCTTAGTCGATGGTTGTTTTGACTTAAACAATTGCTTTGTCTTCAGGTCCCAATTTCAGCTTCAAATGACATGGGGAGATGTTTACTTTGGTTCCAGCGAGGGCTCAACCTTGCCTAAATGTGGAACAACCCCCCACATTAACTTTGATTCCCATCCACTTCCTGACTGAAGGCAACTAATGGGAGAACAGTGACCGCTAAGAGATTCTCAATTAGATGTAGCTCTGGAGAGCATCACCGAAGCCTCTCACTAAGCCATTTGGCCATGGAAGGCTGGACATATAACTCATAACTTGGTACAGATATATCTGTATACAGTACATATCTGTAAAATGGGCATGTAAAGTAATCAACTCCTAAGTTATCATATGGGTGAAAAACAAGTCATGCAATCCCCTTTGTAAATCCTCAACTGTCAAAGGAGACCGAAAACAAACAAGTCAGTTCTACAGTTCATTAGCTCACCTCAAGTCTGTTTATCTGTTTATAGAACGATGCGGAGTTCTGGAGGGTTAACCTCATATTGAGGGGAATAAGAGACGCTGTTGTAGAAGTCTGTATAGGACCGGATACAGAGTAGCTCAAGGCTGTCGTAGGCAAATAAAGGCACACAGTTTCAGGTATGAGAATGTGCTCTGTTCATGGAGGTGATCTCCCAGGGGACGTGTGCAGGAGTCTTCCTCACATTTTGTGCAGTCCCCCATCTAACGGCTCGATGGTGTTTTATGCCCCCAACGTCGTCTTCCAGGCAGCGCTGCCACCATTGACTTAAAGGCACCTAATCCTAAACCTTACCCCAACCCTAACCTTAACCCATGCCTAATCCTAGTGCCTTCCAGGCAGCGCTGCCTTGAAGACAACATTGGGGGCATGAAATACCAAGAAACCATCTAACGCTTGATAAAAATAAGAGTGAGAGTTGATTCTTTCTCTCGTTAGGCACGTAGCTATGCTCCTTAATTAAGACTTCAAATTCATCGTAGGAATGCACATCCTGTCTAATTAAAGCTGCTACTCAACTTCAAAACTTGCATATGTATGTACAGCACTTTAAGCAATGTTATTATACAAAGCACATTTAAAAAACAGATATTTGTAACCAGACTTAAACAACATATTTAAGAAATAATACTGACACAATAACAAGGCACTTCTATAAAAGGACAACTGAGTAACAAAACAGAGGTTTGGTTTGACTAGCTTAGCCATTACCAATCAATTCCCATGCTAGGCTGCTGTCCCTTAGAGAGAGAGGAGACCAATCTCCTGGCAACCCACAGCAACTTCAGATAGGGGTTTCACTGCTCTGCCTCTGAACCTTGACTTTACTGTCCTCCGATACACAGAAACAGTCCTGCTTGGATTGCACAATATGAGGAAATCCATGTTAGTGGAAATGGGATCTTTGCTGGCAGGCACTTCAGGGTCGACGCACTGTCTGTCTCTGGCCATTTTGTCAACAGTTCCTCTGGACGTTCGGGATACAAAATGGACTTCATTCACACAGTTCCCACAGAACCCCTCTTTCCTGTGTTGGCAAACTCTAAACACACACTTCAGCTTGTGTGAGAGTGTGTCTCTCACTCGGTGTGTGTGTGTCCAAGTGTGTGCTTCTCTGTTTGCATGTAGAGCAGAGGTGGTCGCCCAGCTATGGTATACTCCATCTTGTCTAAGCCTGTTTTTTTGTAGCAGACGGGGGAGAGAGCCTCCAGTACAGTGTCCATTAAGGAATTTAATCCCATAAATAAATAAATGAATGAAGAAATGCACCACCCACATGTTTAAAAAACAAACCCATCACAATGCTTCTGTCTTCTTTTAGTCAGTGTAATCTGCAGGGAGAGGCAACATTGGGCAGGAGGGGGAGCACACGGGGTTGAGGGAGCGCACCCAGGGGTGGGGGTGTAAGCAGGAGGACGAGGAGGAGGGGGACAGGGTGTTTAGGGTCGCTTCCACCCATTCCGGATCACCGCGTCAGCTCGCAGGAAGGGCTGGCTTCGGAGATCTGCGGGTGGGCAACGGAGAGAGGCGTTAGACCAACGGGACACACCACTCTGGTTAAGCTAGCTGTGCCTATAGGCCTCCTGTCAAATGATTGTCTATTGTAAAATGCAGGTCATCATTTGAATGTGAATGTAGTGGACAACATTTCTATTTGCTATACAAAAGGTGCAATGTTTTTTTCAATCTAATAAATATGACTTAAGTAGCGTGGGTTACCACTGAGTTATGGATACAATACTTTTGACCTAAACTTTTGTAATTAGAAATAAGAGACAGTGAGCACTAAACTATCCAAAGCATATCAGGTAACCCACTTCAAGTTTTAAAAATGGTTGTCTTTCGTAGTCACAGGCTGTTACAAACATTTTGAATGTCAACAAACTCCGAGGAGGTATTAGAGTGGAGGCCGTCAGGTTATGCTATCAACTAAAAGACTTTAATAAAAGTGTTATTGAGCCGCACCAATAAAGATAAAAGTGCTCTTGTCAGTGGCCTCCACTGACTACTCTGAGGAGTTTGAGGACTAGCGTATGGAATTGCATGCTGGACGTGACAGTTAGCATCTGAACATGACATGTCATGGCGGACAGATTAGAACGTTGTCAAAAGCAACACACACGGGGCGATCCATGCAGACACATGCAACAGATATGATCAGTGACACAGAGAGATGTTCTGGGGGTCACCTGCCAACTGTTCTCCCTTCCACAGAGAGAGACAATGCGTGGCACCTTTTCCTTATCATTTCTGAAATCAGTTCTTGATTTTGGATTATCACAACTGCATATAGCATAGTTTTGCATAAAATGAGCCACATTTGGGTATCTCAGGTTGCATTCACAAGCTTCCTATTTAATGTTTTGTCATAGTATGTGTATGCTGAAGGCTTGGTCTCAATAGTTCCAACATCCCTTTGTGTTCAAGCTGAGGGTGAATATGTAGTCTCTAACTCTACCCATCCCACACTGGTGTGAAAATAGGAGAGGACTATGTTGAGACCAAGCCTTTGCTGTGTCCTCTAATGCAGATTGTTTTCCTTATATGTGAATGAAGCTGAAGAACCCTTTGCTGAAGCAGCTGGCGTAACAACAAAAGGCAGACAGTTACAGGAGCGCAACCGGGCCTAGCTCCAAGCTGCCCTCCTTACCCATGTATTAGGAAGAGACCCAACTAACTCAGAGCAATCCCCTGTCTGCTGAAAAGGCAGAGTAAAAGATTATTGGTGGAGGAAAAAACAGCATGCTACCACGTTAGTGAAGGACAAACCAAATAACCCGACAAAGACAACACAGGCCTGTGTGTGAGCCCAAACCCCATTTTGAGTCATTTCGGTGGAATGCTTGGACCCGGCCCGTGGCCCGCAGTTGTGCTGATGCAATTGTGTGTAATACGTGTAAATATCAGTGCAATTATGCGAGAGCATAATTATGCGGTTTCCTTTGACTTTTATGCATAAACCCAAAATGACTCATTCAGGGGTTCGGTGCTGGCCCTTGTCTTTGGTGCCTGGGATGGCAGGAGTGCAGACATTGGTTCATCTCTGTGTGACAGAACCTTAGTTAGTGGGGGCAAAGTGGAGTTGGGGGTGGTGGTGATGAGGGTCATGCGAGTTTTAAAGGACATGCGGGGGGGGGGGGGGGTTGGGGGTACTGAGGTAGAACCAGACAACCTTAGCATTAGGGGTTGTGGGTGAGTGGGGGTTTGGGGCTAGCAGTTGGACTCGTCGTAGAGGTTGGTTTCGCAGAAGAACCGTGAGCCCCGCTTGGCTGTGCGCGCGGTGAAGGGAACGCTCTTCAACACTGAGGGAAGGAGGGGCGCCAAGGTTAGAGACAAACCACAACCGACACACACCTTCAAAACACACACACACACACACACACACACACACATACACCTCACATACAAACACAGACACACACACTCCTCTCCACACCTGGATATAACCCCAGTACCCATGCAGCAGGCATACCCCCATTTCTCCCTGTCCGTCACCTTTCCACAGAGCTGGCATTAGTGTCACTGGCCCAGTTCATTACAGAGTTAATCATTATTAAAGACACACCACACCGCTCCACACCCGTGAGATGACATGACTGCTAGTACAGGACAGAGGTTCATTAAAACATCAACATTAATGTGGATAGAAGCCATCCTCCCTGTTGCACACAAGAATTAGACCTACGTAACACTTCTTTCTTTTGGTCCTCTGAGACTGAGAAGGTAACTACCACCTTAAACTATGAAAAAATGCTCTGTTTCCATTAAATGGGTTCCCTGAGGTTTCAAACTGTGCTGTGCCGTGAGGCTTTCAGGCCGATTGTGGAGTGGTACTGCGTGGTTCCATTAATTGGGTTCCCTGAGGTTTCAAACTGTGCTGTGCCGTGAGGCTTTCAGGCCGATTGTGGAGTGGTACTGCGTGGTTCCATTAATTGGGTTCCCTGAGGTTTCAAACTGTGCTGTGCCGTGAGGCTTTCAGCCGGTGTGGAGTGGTACTGGGTGGTGCACTGTGGCTCTATGGCACGGGCGCTGCTCAGCACGTAACACATGGTGCACCGCTGCTGGCTGGAGCTCTCCACCACCACCGTGATCCTGGCGCGGGGGCCAGCGGGGGGACGAGTGCCACCTCCGCCACCGTCATCGTGAGCGCGTGCCCTGGCCGGCCCACCTGTGATGATGTCCTCGATGGTGCCGTCCTTGCCCTCGTAGACAGGCCGGTGGTCCTTGGCCTGCCGCCGCCGGAGCTCGGCGATCAGCTCGTGCTGCTGCTGCCGCTTCTTCTGAACCTGGGCCTGAGACACAGAGAGACGGAGGTCAGGTGGCCGCTATCACTCTCTCACAGAGGTCATGTGACCGCTATCACTCTCTCACAGAGGTCATGTGACCGCTCTCACTCTCTCACAGAGGTCATCTCTCACAGAGGTCATGTGACCGCTATCACTCTCTCACAGAGGTCAGGTGACCGCTCTCACTCTCTCACAGAGGTCATGTGACCGCTCTCACTCTCTCACAGAGGTCATGTGACCGCTATCACTCTCTCACAGACACAAGTCTAAATGCTGCAAACATACAACTGAGTGGGCTCATGATTGTGCTGTTTCAGCTCTTTGTCATGATAACTCTGACTCAGCAACTTCAGTATTTCTGATCTATGTGTTTATTTCTAATGAATACTGACTGCTCTACAGACTTCCTCTGGGTTGCACTAATAAGCTTAGCAAACTAGTCAACATAAAAGGGCAGGAAATGAAAGGAGATTAATCCTGTGAGTCTGCTGCCAAGCTCCTTGTGGACAGTGTGCACTACACAACACAAGACAGCACGAGGAGAGGAGAGGAGAAGAGAGGAGAAGAGAGAAGAGGAGAGGAGAGGAGAAGAGAGAAGAGGAGAAGAGAGGAGAAGAGAAAAGAGGAGAGGAGATGAGAGGTGAAGAGAGAAGAGGAAAGGAGAGGAGAGAGGAGAGGAGAGGACAGGAGAGGAAAGTAGAAGAGAGGAGAGGAGAAGAGAGGAGAGGGGAGGGGAGGAGAGCAGAAGAGAGGAGAGGAGAACAGAGGAGAGGAGAGGGGAGGGGAGGAGAACAGAGGAGAGGAGAGAGGGAATAAGAGGGGAGGAGAGGGGAGGAGAGGAGAACAGAGGAGAGCAGAGGAGAGGAGAGAGGGAATAAGAGGGGAGGAGAGAAGCAGGGGCCGCTGGGGCACCTTGGGGTTCTGCTCCTTCTGCTCCTGAGCGAGGAGCTTCTCGCGCATGGCCTCTTCCTGCTTCTTCTTCTGATCGTTGTCCACCACCGCGTCCTGCAAAGATAACCACAGGCCAGTCAGAGGGCTCAACAAATCACACACACACACACACACACACACACACACACACACATACACACACACACACACAGTCCCAGAAAAACATCCACAAGCACATTTCCTCCTTATCCCAAGAGGAAGGAGGAGGAGTGGACACCTGAACAGCCCTAACACATCATTGCCCCCATGGGTCAACCAAACCTTCTTGGCAGAAAGAAAATCTGGCTATTAGGCACACACACACACACACACACACACACACACACACACACACACACACACACACACACACACACACACACACACACACACACACGCACGCACAGTGCCCCACACACAATTGCACCAACACAAACACACAGATCCTTTGGAAGCCCATTTCCGAGTGCAGATCCATAAATCCCGTGTGCGAACAATCTGAGGAAGAGGGCTGTTGGTGGGGCCCTGTGAGGTCAGAGGGGAGGGCAGGGCTCCATCTAAACAGCCCAGCTGCCGCCTGGAGAGCCTGCCCAGCTGGGCTTTCCTGTTTTTGGGGCCTCCGGCGAGGAGAGGAGAGGAGCCTCATCCCGGGCCAGAGAGAGGAGGAGGCCCAGCCCTGGGAGCCAGTCACACACACACACACACACACACACACACACACACACACACACACACACTCATTCACTCTCTCAAGTGCAAACACAAATATACACTCATTCACTCTCTCAAGTGCACACACACACACACACACACACACACACACACACACACACACACACACACACACAGACACACACAGACAAACGCACGCACACATTTTCACATTCTCTCAAGTGCACACGCACACATTTTCACACTCTCTCTAGCGCACCAGATACACAATGCCCCCCCTCCCCGTGGGCATTTCCATGAGAGCCCTCCCATCATGGAGAGGAGCTTTTCATTCTTTCATTCGTCTCAGCTAATTGTGTTGCTCACCTGAGAAATTTGAGCAGTACTTTTGTTTGCATCCTTTCAGCCTTGTTTATTTAAGAAACAGAACGCCAGCACGCTAACACCTTATGTACACCCCTCTGTTGCAGCGTATGGCAGCGGCTCTGTTTACTCAAAACCCTGAACACGTGAGTCTTTTCCACTATGATTAGTATTATTACACACTTATGTCGCATTACCCGAACCACAAACATTCTCACCTTTTCAGGTCTGGTAATTACTCAAACATTGACTTGTTTGTTTGTGACAGATTGTTAACACGCACTGACATATTCTTCACATAACTTACAGTGTTAATCTTAGCTAATTCCTGTGTTGTGTAGCCTAGTTTCAGGTGACAGGTGGTTAAGTAACAGAAGCCCTGAGAACCCTCTCTTACCTTGTAGGCCTTGAGAAAGCGAACAAACACCGGGAAGAACACAGAAGGCGGAGTCGTCTTAGGACTCTCCCCAAAGTAGTGCACCACGTTGTTATAGGCCTCCTGGAAGCACACAGGCAGGTATATCAGTTGGGAGTGATTCTGGTAAATGTAGTTTTTCAGGTGTGTATTCCACTGGGCTGGAGTTGACCAAGCATTAGTACATTAAGGATATTCGATAGGGTGTTCAGTACCTCTGCTGTCTTGGCGTCCTTCTGCAGTTTGTCCAGCTGAGTATCGTTGGTCTGCAGGAAACTTTTGAGCACGGAGTGGTCATGGAGACTGCACTCTCTCCTGATCAGATCCATGCCCTTCCCCAGCTCCCTCACGTCTATCAAGACATTCTCCAAGGATACTACACACACACACACACACACACACACACACACACACACACACACACACACACACATACATATTTGTGTTACATTCACTGTCGAAAACCTAGTATAGTTCATTGAACAGAAGCTAGCTGGGGTGACTTTGGCTCCAAGCTAAATGTTAGCTTCCTAAAGCTAATGCTAATGAGTCTCACCGGCAGCAGCTTTGTCCACAAAGTGCAGCTCATTGAAGAAGTTAGCCAGATCAGGGTATTTCTCCTTTACGATCAGAGCAATGTAGTGAAGGAGGGTCATCTTCCTGTCTGTAGACTTAGTGTCCAGCAGCTACGGATGGAAAGAGATTGTTCATTGTCATATTCTATTCCCTATGATTAACCACCATTCATAATACAATGCAGATTTACTGCATAAAAAGTAAGTTGGTACTGCCTTACCAAGTCCAAACTCTGGAGTTTAAATCCATAAACACAGCCTCTCTTGCTGCTGTTCATGTAGTTTCCCAGGGCTAAAATGATCTAATGTGAGAGAATACAGGATATGATTGGTTAACATTATTCAAAAGTTAGACTGAAACTCCATGTCAGTCCCTATAAATAAAACACTTACCTCGAGCATTCTTTTTAACTTGGGGGATGACTTGACTGAAGCTGAGGCTGCAATGACTGCATTCAGTTGCTGCAAAAACAAATCGTACAGAGAAGTTGTTACCAAAAAGGGCATCCTAGAGCTGCTTTGTTGTTTAAGGTTACTGAGTCATTTTGACCCATAACTTATGACTCATTGGACTTCTCACAAGCACGCACACACACACACAACACACACACACAAACAGACACACACACACACACACACACACACACACACACACACACACACACACACACACACACACACACACACACACTCATTCACTCTCTCAAGTGCACAAACAAATGTACACACTCATTCACTCTCTCACACACACACACACACACACACACACACACACTGCTGCTCACCGGCATCAGCATGTTGACGTTGTCTGTGAAGTTGCCCACAAATGTGATGATGTTCATCCGCTGGGTGAGGCGCTCGATCTTGCTGAAGTGCAGCATGAAGCGGTCCTCCTCAGCAAGCTGGTCCAGCGGCCTACGCTCACGCTCGTACTGCCGCAGCACCTTGACCTCCGACTCCGTGGGCAGGAAGCGCATCAGACACTCCACAAAGTCCACCGGCAGCGCCTTCAGGTCGAAGCTGCAAGAAAAACCACGAGATGGTTATCCAGTCATGCTGAGCTCTGCCAGCGCTATTAAAATGCTATCATAACAAGCTAAAAAGGACCATTTGAAACCAATCATCATGACTTAACTAAATACAATCCCCCATTACAGTACATTCAAATATGTATCCTTTAATGAGGTCTGAGGGAAGGTTTGGAAAATCTGAATGTCCCTACTAATGAGACAAAGCTCAAATTGCATGTTGAGGAATGAAGTGTGAATGGTAATGGCATGGTAATAACCGGCAATAACCATTTGGTGAGTGAAGTAGTAAGAGGAGAAATACAAATAAACTGAAAAGACAGAAAAGGGATAGGTAGGAAAACTATGGAAAGTTGGAAAGTCAGGAAAGTCTATGTGTATGGGGTTTGTAAGTGTCACTCACATCTGGATGGCTTTGCAGATCTCCTCTGTGGGCTTGTTAGCCTTGCGTAGCGTGATGGCCAGGTTCTTGGAGCGGTTGGCGTCCAACAGGCTGACTTTATTGATGGCCTTCTGAGAGACCTTGCTCTTATTGCTGATCAGGTCCACCACAGGGCCCTGAGCTTTGGTCTTAAAGAGCTCCTCAAACCTCTCAAGATCCAGCTCCTGCAAAAATAACAGCACAGAATCAGTGATGTTCTGCCTAAAACTCAATAGCCTCTATATCTGTATTATGGTCCTAGGCCTAAGACAGATTTATCATCTGTATATTCCATGTACCTCAAGCACTCGCTCGTCATCAATCTCATTGAAAACGGTGCCATTGATCTGATTGGGCTTCAGCGCTGTCCAGTTGAAGACAGGAAGGCGGAACTTGGTCTTCCAGGGCTTCTTTATCCTGATAGCTGTAGTCGGGTGCAAACGAAGACAATGAAACTCCAGCTTAACACAAACTGTACACCACTGTCGTCTAGCTGTTGTTCGGTCAGCTTTTCAGGAGGACAGAGTAAGACGAGACTACACACCACACACACACACACATGCAGAACTCTCTCTGAAAGTAAAGTTTCTCTCTTTGACCCGAAATGGAAATCCTACACCAGAAAACATGAGCTTACACCACTCTTCTGGAGCAATTATAAGATTTCAACATGTCAAGCCTACTGTACGTGAAAGTCCAGAGTTGAACAGATTCTCTCACCTGATAGGCCAGTCGTGAGAACCATAGATGGACCATCGAGCAGAGGAGGAGGAGGGGGTGGGGGGACCATACAGTTGGGACCTGCAATTAAGATGCCAAACCTTTACTCACCAGGAAACAACAACCACACACAATTCAACAGACTGCAATTACTGCCACTGAGCTCTGCACCAGAGCATTCAGCTCACACCTCTCTGACCATAGATGGACATTAGCAGCTGCTTCCTCCTCGGCGAGCAGGACTCTGCACCATTCCCTTGAGCGACAGGAAACGGGCTCTGCTTTCGCCTTTCCGGTCGGCGCTCACACAGACGCACACCGTGATTAACGCCTAACCTCGTCTCTGTCTGGAGCAGCTCTTCAGAGAGTCGGAGGGGGAAAACGTTCCGGAAACATCTGAACATCTCTTCAGCTGCTAACAAGGTCAGCTTTCATTTGTGATGTGCGTTCATAAATAAGTACATCGACCAACACTAAAATAGATGGCACCTCCTGACCTCAGCAGCTGTGTGCTTATCAGCAGACATAATACTGGACACACGTGTGTTCAATTGGGTGCCTGTGTCTGTGTGTGTGTCCATTACAGCATTAATGATATCTGTCATCAGTGTGTGATTGGCATATCAAACCCCTTGGAGTACCTGGAAGTGGTGGAGGTGGTGGTGGGGGTGGAGGGGGTGGCGGTGGGGGTGGCGCCGCTTCAACCATGGGGGGAATGGAGCTGCCGCTCAGGGCGTCCGCTGGTGGCGGTGGGAATCCGGCATAGAGGGCGCCTCCAAGCTCGCCGAGGGGGACCCCCGCTGCGCCGGCCGGCCCGCTGCCCCCAGCGCTCAGGGCCTCGATGGAGATGTCGCCGTCGGGCTTCTTGCGCAGGCGGATAGTGCCCTGCTGCTCCAGCTCCAGCAGGCGCTTCTCGATGTTGGCCTGCCGCTGGAAGGCCACCTCCTTCTCCTTCATCATGCGCCGCAGCGTGTGCACCTGGGTGCTGGCCGACTCGTACGTCTCCTGCACGCGCCACGAGGAGGAGTCAGAGAGAGGGCAGTCAGATTACATCACCCACACGGAGCCATGACACATCCGCGGGTCATTACAGTAGCATGCTGTGACTCATCATGAGATATGAGTTATGATGGTGACAGTGACTAAAACTGGACCCTGTTGGATCGGATCACAAGTGGACAACGATAATACAACTGTAAATGACCACCTAGATGCATTATGATCTAATCACCTGCTGAGGTGGTTTGGACACATTTGACCACATACAGTAGAAATCAAACTACAATGATGGACACAAAGTGGACGCTACAATAATAATAATAACTAAGAATCACACCGTTAGCATATCGTATTTGATCACCCTACCCGTATGGCTAGGAGATCCTTGTCCTTCTGCAGGAGTGTTTTCTCCAACTCGGCCACTTTCATGATGGTCTCATTCTCCACCTCCAGCAGCTTTTCCGTCACCTAGTCCGGCAGGAGGAGCAGGGGAGAGGCAGGAGAGACGGAGCGGCCGCCATGACAGAGAGAGAGAGAAGGAGAGACGGAGGAGTGCAGACCGGAGAGCCAGAGAGAGGAGAGGTGAAGAGGAGAGGAGAGGAGAGGAGAGGGGGAGAGGAGAGCACATCAGAGCAGATCGATCCTGTAAGTGTGTGTCAACGAGCATCTCTCCCTGTCCCACCCTTTCCCCTCTCTCTCACAGCCGCATCGATACGTAACGGGAGATGCCCGGCAGCATGACACAGCATCCAAGTGAGCAAGAGAGCCCCCTGGCACACTTTCACTTTCTGGATGAGTATTTGGGGAATTTTTGGTGTATTCTGTCTTTCTCTTTCTTTTCACTTTTTCTCTCTCTCTCTCTCTCTCTCTCTCTCTCTCTCTCCTCCCTCCCTCCCTCATGACTGCTGAGATCAGTAAATTCTGAGCGTGAGTGTATTGTTGTGAAATTCCCCAAATGACGGCAAGCATGCCCGTGACCTTTCGGTTTGTTAACTCCTGCAGTTGTATGGCACGCTCTGGTGACACTATGGTGACATCAGGAGAGCCTGCCTGTCTACACAGTAACACGCTAGAGGATTGTTTTCACGTTAGCTACAGCCACACTAAGACAAAACACCACTCTCTCCTACAGAGAAACAAATATTTACAGGCATGTGTGAAAGTGGTAGGCAAAGATAATTAGGAAGTCTCTCCCAATTAGGGAGTATATATCTATCTATCTATCTATCTGTTTGGAATAGATAACTAAAAGTTCTGTGAGGGGTGGGTGGCTTGATAAACATTTCATTTTGTCAACACATGAGAGATGGATGCAATGTGTTCTACTTTCATGCAGAGTGCTTATGGGTAATGCGGTTCATACATGGGACAGATGGTCCTCCAGTTCCTCCACTTTCTCCAGGGCCACGTTCTTCGTCTCCGCGTCCTCCAGCAGTCCGCCCACGTCAAACACATTGTCCAGATACGCCTGGACCTGCACCGACAACTTGTCACTCTCTGTGTGCTTCGATTTCTGTGGAGAGACAAAGAGCTTCAGACACTTTCGCAGATCTCTGCATTTCTAATGATGGGTTTCCAGTATCACTGCTATTCTCTCTGGGCCCCCTCTCCACAGCTTTGGTATTTTGGCCTCCATCCTCTTTTGTCATTCTGAACCAGTCTGCCATAATGAATCCAACCTGCGTGACCACTTAATATTTACATACCAAATTCAGACTCTCAAAGTCTTACAGGCACAGGCGAACCGTTTGGATACGCAATAGGCTCAAAGCCACCAAATGAACCACAACTGACGTTGGCTCCGCATGTTTTGTTCTCTTTTTTTTGGTCTGTCGTAACTTGTTACAGATGAGATGGGGCACTTGAGGACAGCAGGGAGCCGACGGAGTGAGTGGCCTCACCTCCAGATAGTCGTCCAGGCCCAGCTTGGTGAACTCATACTGCAGGTGAACCCGGAAGTTCATGTCCTCCACCGAGTGGACCACGATGTTGATGAACTGCATGCAGGCCACCTGCGGGGACAAACGAAAAGGGTGAGGTCAGTGAGGTCAGTGTGGTCCGGTCTCCTCGGGCTACTGTGGGAGTCGAGCGGTTGCGGGAGTGTCCCTTTCACATCCTCACCATGAAGTCAATGTTGCCCTCCTCACTGCGGAAGTACTCCATCAGTTTCTCAAAACGATGCTTCTCTTTGCACACCTTAAGAGGGAAAGATCAATGGTCATTCAGTGATCCCACGAGGTCCAGAGACCATTTGTCTAAGTGTCTGGATGAGTCTATCTTTCTGTCTGTGCCTATGTATTTGATTGTGTTAGTGCCAGCTGTGTGTGTGTGTGTGTGTGTGTGTGTGTGTGTGTGTTTAGAACGATGATAGAGAGCAGAGTCTCATAACATCTTCCAATAAATCACACCACATAATATCAAACCCAACAACAACAATGAGCCTCTCTGAGCCCAGTAAAAAAACAGGGAAACAGGGATGTGATATTTCCCCCTCTGTCCCACACTGAGCTGAGCCGCCACATGTTCCCCTGCAGCAGCCACTCAGTGCAGTAATGCGCTCCACATGTTGCCATGTGCGTCTCGCTCTGATTATGAATATGCAGCATGACTGGCCCGGTCCAGGCCTGGGCACTGGGGCGGTGGAAAGGCCCGTGTGGGTCAGCGTGGGGCCTACTGCAGCCTCAGGTTACTGACTCGGGGGGGTGTGGTGGCGGCCAGCACAGGCCATTTGCAGTGAAAATCAGAGCCTAATTATAGGAGGCCATGGGAAGAGAGGAGAGTAAAAATAAGGCAGAAAGGGGGATAGCGATCTCACCAGACTCTCCCACACAAACAGTGCAATGGAGAGAGAGAGAGAGAGAGAGAGAGAGAGAGAGAGGGAAAGAGGGAGAGAAAGAATGAGGCAGAGCGCAAAAGAAAACAAACATTTTGTTTTTCTCTCTTGAAGAGAGAAATTCTTGAACTGTTTGAACCATGAGCTCGACTTTGTCCCTGCTGTCGTGGTCAGGAGCATGGGCACTACGGGGCAGTGGGCAAGATTAGTGGACCTGCAGGTGAGGTCTGGCTGGTGCAAGTGGGTGCCTCTCTCTGGTGACTCCATGGCGGCCCTCCCACGTGGTGCTCTCTGAGGGATCAGCTTGCAGTGGGGCTCTGCCTGGGAGTGCTGCTGCGGCGGCTCTCCTGCTGTTTTGACTAGCAGCCTGATTAGGCTGGCTGTTTAGGGGGCTTAGATAGGGGGCTAATTATCTTGTTCCTGAGCTCTGATGCTAAAATGGAGGATGGGGGCACTGTGTGTGTGTGTGTGTGTGTGTGTGTGTGTGTGTGTGTGTGTGTGTGTGTGTGTGTGTGTGTGTGTGAAAGAGCATGTGCTTGCCCTTCCCTGGCCTTAAAATCTCCCACCAAGAGAAGATTCTTATCTTGACCCCTGGGTTGACATACATCTGGCTCCTTAATGAAACTAATAGAGTTTGACACAAATCCATACCCTACACATGTGCATGTTACCTAAAAGTCTCTTTCTTTCTCTCCCTCTCTCTCTAACTCTCTTCCTATTGTCTTGCCTTCATGCCCCCAGTTTCAGGCGGGGGAGAGGAGCAGAGCGACAGCTGGCTTGGCCAAGCAGCAGCTCCTCTAAGGACAATCAGAAGATAAACCAACAAGCACCAAACTCCAGCCACAAAAGCAGCGGGAGGGAGGGAGGGGTGCGGCAGGACATTTAATCTCTGGCGCACTGACTCTATATGGGACGGTGTGTGTGTGTGAGAGAGAGAGAGAGAGGCAGGGTGTTCCGCCTCAGGTGGTACCTCTTTGAAGTTGTCGAAGGCTGACAGGATGATCTCATGCCCCCCTCGCACCAAACACACAGCAGCCAGCAGCTCCAGCACCAGGGCCTTTGTTCTGAAGAAAAAAAACATGGCTGACATCTTTCTCTACCTCTCTCTCTCTCTCTCTCTCTCTCTCTCTCTCTCTCTCTCTCTCTCACACACACACACACACACACACACACACACACCTCACACACAGGCCATGGTGGAAAAACAGGATCTGTACAAAGCCTAGGATAGAATTACTGACATTACACAGTCACAGCCATAGTTGATAACACTGAGCACCTCCACATGAGTATAAATAGTGAGAAACGTGTAAGAGAAGAGTGAAAACATCAAAAGAATATCATCACTACATTCCCTGTGTCTAAGGTGAAGACATTAGCTAACAGAAATCAATCACTGAAGGCAGTGCACTTTTCAAATAGTTTAGGCCTTTGCATACATTTGAGATAAACTATTGCTATTTCACAACATCTACATAATCTGTTCTCTTATATGTTGATGTTATTTTGACAGTAAAATCAATGTACAGCCTTTTTAATGCTCATCTTATATCACTGCCGAGCCCACAGCTGCTAGCCAGCCTCTAATGCTCTGTCTGGCTCCTTAGAGAGTGGACAGCCAGCTCCGATCAACTACCACAGCAACAGGCTGAAGCTCTTTGTCAGTAGGGGAGCGTATTATCCAGAACTGGCCAATCAAGTCATTCAGTTACAATCTGGCCCGTACAGCCCTTTCACACAGGGCAGGAAGCCTTTGTTCGTGAATGGTAATACCTGCTCTCATTTCTTACCTGGAGTTCTTATTGTTCATACTCAGTGCAATCTCATTGACTGCATGGGGGTGGGACATAACCAGGTTGAAGCCATACTGGGAACAAGAGAAGAGGGTGCAGACATTATAGCAACCAGGAATGGTGGAAAAAAACATCAGTCATTGCAGCAGACATTTATTTCAAAGCATTTCTTTCATTCAGACTAATGTTGTACACCAATGGCAGTACTCAGGTGTCACCAGTAGGGGGAGTATTGAGGTGTTGAGTGACACCGGATGTGTGAGGAAGTGGGTTGCATTGTCAGTGTGTTGTGGGGTTGTTGTGGGTTGAGCGGATCAGTCACCTGGTAGTTCATGATGGCTCGTAAGCACATGATGCAGACGTGCACGTCGTCCTTCTGGCTCACTAGCCGGGAGTTCTTGATGGTTTTGCTGTTGGTGGCTGTGCCATAACTGCAAAGGAACACAAACTAAATTGTTCAATTACAGTAGATGGGACAGATGTTTCCCTTCAAATGAAGGACAAAGTCAATGTTGCCATTCATCAATGTCCATCCAAATAATATTCAAAGAGAAAAACTCCTCATCTCACTACTGCGTGGCGAATATGTAAATGCAATGACAGAAATGACAAATGCATGGCTCCAAATCCACTTCAAAAGCAGCCCTTCCATAGTCGTAGGGAGTGTTGGTGACTAGCTGTGCTGCACATGGGTGCACATGTGTGCTGTCATCCTGTTTTAGGTTCTTTGTGTTCTTGCTGCACAGGAAGTGTGCTCTGGTCTGGGCTCACTGAGCTGAATCTGGCACGCATGTGACGCTCGCGGTGCCTGTGAGCCTTGCACGCTTGCCAGATCTACGCTACCACAGAGCCATGGCCTGAGCCATGTGGTTTCAGCCCAAGTGCATGCTGGGAGATGGTGTGAGAAGAAGTTTCCTAACAGCCGTCTAGACCCCACGCTCTCTCTCTCTCTCTCTCTCCCACACACACACACACACACACACACACACACACACACACACACACACTTGCATGTTTCAACGCTCACTGTGGGTGAAGGATCACCTGCAGTTCCAAGGGCGCACTGAGTATGTTCATCGTGTGGAGTATCACAGTGCACATCTGAGAGCCAGCGTTGTATTTTAGTGATTTCAATTGCAGCCTGACAGTTCTCATCACTGCTGCTGCTATGTGATACGCTCATGATAGTAGGGTGCAGACGTGTGCCACATGTGGACCTTCCAGCAGCTGTGCCTGATTTTACAGGGCAGAGATGATCCTCTGTGTGTGTGTGTGTGTGTGTGTGTGTGTGTGTGTGTGTGTGTGTGTGTGTGTGTGTGTGTGTGTGTGTGTGTGTGTGTGTGTGTTTGTATGCTTGCACATATGTGTGTCCATTTGTCTGTGTGTGGGTGTTGAAGTTTCAACCCAAGTGTGCATTTTTTTCTTTATGTGTGTGTGTGTGTGTTTGTCTGTGTGTGTGTGTGTATGTGTGTGTGTGTGTGTGTGTGTGTGTGTGTGTGTGTGTGTGTGTGTGTGTGTGTGTGTGTGTGCATGTATGTGTGTGTGTGTGCATGTATGTGAGTGTGAACATGTGTGCACACACGTGTTTGTAATTGTATGAATCTAGGGTGCAAAGGGCTTGATAAATCAGAATGATCCCAAGTGACCTCATTCTGCTGGTGGAGCATCCGCATCCATGTGCACACCGGGAGACTCGGGAGACTGTCCATGCACAGACTCCATTAGTGCCTCGCCAGAGCCGCTCCATCCCCGCTCCTCACAGCACAGAGAGCCATGCCAGCAACCACCACACCGATCCTCAGCACAGTGCCAGGCAGGAGAGGAGAGCAGCTCCAGATACCACAGTACGGTTTCATTCAGAAGGTGACTTGGATATCAGCCCGGCTCTGAGGAGCCCGTCCAGACAGTACAAGTAAGTCTTTTGTATTATTTTGTTATTAAAAGCAATATGATGCATTCAGTACATCCTGAAATGGTGAACTGGTGCTGGTTCTGTATAAATGTTTTTAATTACTTTGTGAAATAGAGAATCAAATCTTTCACTGGCTTTTAAAGTCAGATCAAGTTTAATGCCCATTGCTGTTTTAGCCCAAATGTATTCAAACTCTAACCTGACCCTAGCCAGATGAATGTCGTTCTGCTTAACTCCGCCTAGCTTCACTCACATCCATCTGGGACCTCTTCCATTGAGAGTGATTTCTCCAACCAACTTTATGGTTTAGCCAATCAGGACGAGGGGCGGAGTTTCATAGATGTGACATAGCGTAGAAGCGACTGTGAGTCTGTTATTAGCGCCACGGGTTGGCTTCGATGTGAGTGGTTGAAGTAGCACGTCAATAGATGACGGACAAGTGGCTTATTCAATCATATGCAAGCATTTTTTGATTAGGCCCAGCCTTCTGAAGCAACACTTCAATGGATCGGAGCTAGTGGAGCTAGGCGGAGCGAAATTCATCTGGCTATTGCCAGGTTAGTCCCCTTTTCCTCCCCTGTTCCATCCTAGGCCTCAGTTCGTTGCACTGCTCTTCATCCAGCCTGTGTGTGTTCAGGATTGGCTGGGGAAGTGTTAGTGGCAGGGCAGGGAGAGGAGGAGGCAGCAGCACCCCGCAGCAGCTACACACACACACACACGTGCACACACACACACACACACACACAGGTGCGCACACACACACACACAAACACACACACACACACACACACACACACAGTGCCACACACACACACACACACACACACACACACACACACACACACACACACACACACACACACACACAAATGCTAGCACACACACACACACACACACACACACACACACACACACACACACACACACACACACACACACACACACACACACATATTGCACACACACACACACGCGGCGCGCACACACAAACACACACACACACACACACGCAGGCGCATACACAAACACATGCACACACACACACACACACACACACACACATACTACAAACACACACACACACACACACACACACACACACACACACAGAGAGAGATAGACACACACAGACACACACAAATACTAACACACACACAAATACTAACACACACACACACACACACATATACACCCACACACACACACAGACACACACACACACACACAAATGCTAACACACACACACACACACAAATGCTAACACACACACACACACACACACACACACACAAACACACACACCGCACACATACTCAAATACTAACACACACACACACACACACACACACACACACACACACACACACACACACAGAGATAGACACACACACACACACACAAATGCAGGATAACTGGCGCACACACAGCACACACACACACACACACACACACACACACACACACACACACACACACACACACACACACACACACTGCAGGATAGACTGGCGCAGCACACACACACACACACACACTGCAGGATAGACTGGCGCAGCACACAGACACACACGGACGCATCAGCAGGACGGACTGGCGCGTTTCCGACCAGCTGCAGTTGCAGAAGGGCTGGCGGTACGCTTCTGGTGCAGATCCTCGATGGACCTGCTCCAGGACCTGCCCTTGTCCAGGGTGCCGTCCTCGCCGCTCTCCAGCACCTCAAAGTCCAGCCTGCGCCGCCGGCGGGTGGGCGGACGGACAGACGAGACGGGCACACAGAGACAGACAGGCAGACACACAGGGGAGGGAGGGGTAGTTGGTTAGCACCAGGGCCCAGGTTTAGTGCGCTGCATTAGGGTAGGGGAGAGGAGTAGTGAGGGGTGCCACAGTGCAACATCCTCCAGGCCTTTCACATAAGCTTCCAGCCACATAAGAGCACATTAGCCTTAACACAGACATGTATGCACACAGAGCCAGGCAGCGGTCAGCGCCCAAAGAGCCACGCTACACAGTTGTCCAGCCGCCTCACGCTTTTGGCTGACTTAGAGCCCAGCTGCATCCTCTGGCACGCAACACATCCCATGTGCAATCATGTTTCATTCTGGCCATTCCGGACACACACACACACACTTCCAGAGAAATGACCGATTCACTCAAACTCCTTGAAAGTGTTAATGTGTGTGTGTGTGTGTATGTGTGTGTGTGTGTGTGTGTGTGTGTGTGTGTGCATATGCGTGTGTGTGAATGTCTGTGTGTGTGTGTGTGTGTGTGTGTGTGTGTGTGTGAGTGTGTGTGTGTGTGTGTGTGTGTGTGTGTGTGTGTGTGTCTGTGTCTGTCTCTGTGTTAACCGTTGATGACAAAGTTGTTGAGTGACGTTTGGAGGACTTGTCCTACTCACATGACAGCACACTGTGCAAAGGATAGGTACTGCACCAGGATGTCCAGGCCCCGGTTCTCATCGTTGAGGAACTCTCTCACCCACCTGCAGCACACACAACATGGCAGTGGTCAATGGTGGCAGCCCACTGGGGCCGGAGCTTACTTTTAAACATTAGCCAGACAAATGGCCGACAGAGACAGAGAGGGAGAGTAAGGAGAGAGTCATCCAGGGAGAGAGAGAGAGAGAGAGAGAGAGAGTGGAGGAGGAGGAGAGTAAAGCAAACCGAGGCAGAAAGAAAGAGGCTGCCTCCTCCGTAGGCGTTCTTCATCTGAAGAGTAGACAAGGCTAACGAGAGTCTACATCTTCAGACGCTTCCTAACTTTCTGGGCTGCCTGAGAAATGGCTCCCCCCTGACTCACTTGGCAGAGACTGCAGTGGAAAGATGGGGAAAAATGGGCTTCAGATTTCCCCCATTTTAGCTGCACATTGCTGAGGGGGGGGGTCTCACAGCAAGAGGAATTCCCACTGCATAGAATGAAAGAATGCGGAGGGCATACAGAGGGTGAAGGTTCTACTACTGACAGCCTCAATATCTCTCTCTCTCCCTCTCCCTCTCTCCCCCACACAGACACACACACACACACACACACACACACATTCTTCTCTCCCTCTCTCTCTCCCCCACACAGACACACACACACACACACACACACACACACACACACACACACACACACACACACACACAATCAACTGGACCTGGAGGGGCCACAGTCCAGTCACACCGCAGTGATTACAAAAAGAAATCCCCGTCAGAAATCTCTATTTGCAGCTTTGCCAGCAGTTAGTCAGGAAGGAAGCCGGCAGACCATTCCGTATTAGAGTGTCTGCAAGAGAGAGAACGAGGGCAGAGGAAAGGAACCCAACAGAAAAAGAAGGGAAGAAAGAGAAAAGGACACTCTGGGGGAAGAGAGGAAAGAGAGGAAAGAGAGGGAAGAGAGGGAAGACAGAGCTCCAGAGACAGAGCGACAGACTGGGCCCCAGGATAGAGAGGAGGTCTCGCTTGATCATTAGTTTCCTTGATACCACCTCCCCCTTCCCACCTCTCCGGCCGCCTCCTCCCTCCCTTTTCCTGTCCTACCAGATGCTATTTCAGATTGTCTTGGCGATCAGAGGAGTAACACATCGGAAAAGGGGCTAGAGTTTGCACACACACACACACACACACACACACACACACACACACACACACACACACACACACAATAATAGGACACATGACACACACACAGACACACACACACACGCACACACACACACACACACACACACATTACACACACACACACACACGCACACACTCCACAAACAGACCTCTGTTACACTTCATCCAGGCACAAAGAAAGTCCCTGAAAATAGCTTTTCCCCTCCTTTTTTTCCTGTGGATCTGTCTTTCTGGGAAAGGCATTAGTGCCGTGGACTTTTATTGATGAAGTCGAAGAGCATATGAGTTATTTTTGGCCGTCCCCAACAACAAAAGCCCAGTCGTATAACTCCATGCCAGACTAATACCATTATTGTTTTGACTTTGAATCCAGTGCCATCGCTTTTCAATTGGGAGTGATTCACTGGTGCAGTATGTCTGGGGCCCGAGGGATGGAGAGGTAGTGGTCACTGCAGGCCAGCGTGCGATTGTGATCGGTGAGAGCACCCGCCTCACTTACTGTGGACACAGCAAGAGATCTGGGCAGGTGTGAGTTTAGCTCAGGATAACATTGATTAGCTTAGGAAGTTAGTGGATGCATGGCTATGTGCTTATATCATGCTGCATTCACTAAAGTGTGTGTGAGTGTGTGTGAAGGCATTCGTTTCCATTGTTTCATGAGTAATGGGGTTTGTATACATGTGTGGGAGTGGGTGTGAGGGTGCGGCCGTGTGTGTGTGTGTGTGTGTGTGTGTGTGTGTATGTATGTGTGTGTGTGTGTGTGTGTATAGGTTGGTGCCTGTGTCCGAGTGCGTCTTTCCCTAACAGATTTCATTGTTGGACGGGCAGGCTTCCTGTCCCTCTAGCGTACACAGCCCCACTTCCTGTCCAGCTACAACAGCAGCCGAGGCAGCAGACCCAGCAGCACAATGAGAACCATCTGTGCTCTGGGAGGGAGAGTGTGTGTGTGTGTGTGTGTGTGTGTGTGTGTGTGTGTGTGTGTGTGTGTGTGTGTGTGTGTGTGTGTGTGAGAGAGACAAACAGACAGAGAGAGAGAGGGGCAGAGGGAAAGAAAGAGGGAGAGAGAGAGAGAGACAGAGAGAGAGAGAGAGACAGAGGTGACTATATCCAGCACTGTATTCACTGAAGCAGCCTGGCAGGCCAAGGACAATGGGTCTTAGCAAGCAGAGAACTGGGCACCGGGGAAAGACTATGGGCTCTCTACAACAGGAAGAACAAAAGAAAGAGTGTTTCTTCCCTTTTTAAAAAGGAGGTAGCGCATAATGACAATAGCACACAGTTCCCTTCCTCCCTCCCATCTCCACAGCCAGCCCGGCCCGGCGTTGGGGCTCCTGCTTCACACCCTCAGGACTTCAGGCCTTCACATTTAAACGTGTTAATCCCGAGTTCACAACCCGCCACGGAATTCGCCATCATCTCACAGATGCCTCCAGCCCAGGGCTAATCATTAAACTTGTGTTTCGTGTTTAGCAGTTTTTTAATTTAGCCACAGTAACTCTTTTGTTTAAGGGAATTGTTCAACATGATTGGGGATGACAAAGGTTGCATAATCATTGCAATTAGCAATATTGCTAGCATTGTAAGTCTATTATATCAAAGTTTGTTGCTTGTGTAATTAGCACTGATCGTAGCCATTCAACCTATAGCTGACATGCTAAGTGGAGACCCTGGTTGATCTGAGAGGATCTGAGAGGATCTTCAGTGATCCGGGGACGACTTACTTGAGAGTGTAAAGGTCACCAGACTATGAACTGGCAGGATTAGTCGGACTCACCCTATATGGTTGGTCCTCAGTGATATCTCCAGCTCCCTCAGGACCTTGGTGGATTCCTGAACCCGCCTGCGGAATTTCTGAGGCGAAAGGCGAGGGCATTAATAAGGCAGATGTTTATCAATGATTTGTTGGTAAGATTCAAGAGAAAGACGCAATGAAATAAGCCATAATACTCCACCAGATATTTTATAACATGAGACAGCCCTAGTCTGACTACAGTGGCAGTTGGTTCATAGACAATGGAAAATAACAGCAAGAGATCTGATCATTCAAGGGCAACGTTTTAGTTAGATTTGTGTTTGCCTGTGTATGTGGTAGGAATATCAATCATGGCCGCTCTGAAATGGGATAGTGCTCTGTGCTGAGCT